>NW_003308101.1:0-2223 GCF_000143455.1 Volvox carteri f. nagariensis | reverse complement strand
TTCAGGTAAACCGACCCCTCCATCCTCATCGACAGTGGGAGCAGGCCTTCAGCCCTTTTGAGTGCAGGTTTTGCTCGTCGTGGGTTTGGTTACCAAACCCACACCAGCGTTATTTTACCAGCGTTATTTTTTTGCGGAAAATATTCCGAATTCGGAATAAAAAATTGTTCGTGGTCCTGAAAGTTAAGAAAAAATAATGTTCCGACCGTACAAGTTCATTCCTCCAGCCAAAAATGGACTGTCCATGCCAAAGCCGCTAGAATCTTGTAGGAGACATACATGTTAACCATATCATAGTACTTTAGTGCCATGGATACTGTTAGGAAGCTCACGCTAGGGTTTAACCACTCGGGGAACGACTTGGTCATGGATGTGGTCATGCGGGGGGTTTCCTGTCATAGATCTGGTCATGTTGCCTCATGACCACTCATGAGGCCTCATGACCGGTCATGTTACCGGTCATGAGGCAGAGTCATGGTCATGACAGTTGTCATGCTCCTTGTGCAGCATGACTGATCATGAATCGCCACTCATATGTTGAAATTCAGTCATGTTCCCAATGGTCATATGCTGGCTATGTGTTCATGTTTTGTTCCTTTCTAAAAAATGACAATTATATGCCATATGGACTCCGGAATCCCTTCCGAAATGCTGCATAGTATATTACCTCTATAACAATGTGCACAATGTACTATACAGCATCCCTGCCGGGATTCTGGAGTGCACTTGAATTACCTTCGTTTCAGCCACTTGCAGTGACTTGATATGCATTCAGGCGCGGCCGTAAACAAAGCCCTTAGGCTTAGCTGCACTTATCCAACGCAAAAGATCAGTATATGCCAGCTAGCAGGGCAACTTCCTTTTGGCCTGTTGCCAAGCCTTACTCGGTCAGCTCCCTTACACCCTGTTGTTAATTTGAAGCCATATGTTACATACTTAAGGCATGTATTTAAGGTTTAATTAGCAAAGATTCTCTCCTGCTGTGTTCAAGCATGACAAGTTAAGTCACCAGCTCGCACCGTCCCACAGGCACAGCATTGTTGATGTAACTAGCTAAAACATGTGGGAGGTGCATTAGTCTTAACCGCAGGCGCGGCGGCGGCCATACTCCACCCCCTGTCTTTGCACTGGTGCCGATATGCATGTGACCGACTACCAAACCAGTTGGCACAGTTGGTGCAGTTAAAAGGCTGGGAGGAGTCCGGAGCAACATCCGGTCTGTAAATGATCTTTCGTGGTTTGGATGCCACCTCCAGCGCATTCAATGACATGGCAAACTGGCTAATGTGACCAGTAAGAATGATCACAATGTGTAGGAGTACCAGAACATTCACGTTTGCATCAATCGTCGAGCTTCTAATGCTTCTACGCAAGCAAGCATTTGGTCCCGCCATGACAAAAGAGCATCCTATTCTATGGCAGGTTCTGGCCAGGATTTAAATGATGCAATCAACAAAGTTCGGTAGCCACGAAACAACTTCCCAGATTTGAATTTGCAGCCATGTGAACTTCATACCATGCTGTACACTTCCGGACCAGGGTCCGGAATTGTACGGCTTTTCCCCTCTTGCTGCCCAGAAGTTATGTGAACGTGGACAATTTGCAGCACCAATAAGAAACGTCACTGCGTTTAGCACTATGTGATTGCTGTGCAAATGGCACCATCTGGTACCTCCCAGCCCCACCGCCGTCACTGCCGCTGCTGCTGCGTTGCTAATTCCCGCCGCCGCCGCGCCTGCCGTTTAGGCTACTGCACCTCCCAGCCACACTGCCATCGCCGCCGCTGCTACTCCGTTGCTAGTTCCCGCCGCCGCCGCGCCTTCTGTCGAGACTAATGCACCTCCCAGCCCCTTCATCGTCGCTGCCGCTGCTACTCCGTTCCTAATGCCCGCCGCCGCCGCGCCTGCTGCTGTTGCTATTTCCCGCCACCGCCGCGCCTGTTGTTCAGGCTAATGCACCTCCCAGCCCCAACGCCGTCGATCCTGCTGCTGCTGCGTTGCTATTTCCCGCCACCGCCGCACCTGCTGCTGTTGCTATTTCCCACCGCCGCCGCGCCTATTGTGCAGACTAATGCACCTCCCAGCCCCACCTTCGTCGCTGCCGCTGCTACTCCGTTGCTAATTCCCGCCGCCGCCGCACCTGCTGCTGTTGCTATTTCCCGCCGCCGCCGCGCCTGTTGTTCAGACTAATGTATCTCCCAACCCCACCGCCGGGGATCCTCAG
>NW_003308100.1:5864-6988 GCF_000143455.1 Volvox carteri f. nagariensis | reverse complement strand
ACAGTTGTCTGATTCTAGGGACTGTTAGCAGCTGTAAGGACCTGTAACAGAGCGCTTTCTGCCACAACAGGATATTGTTGACAGGATGTTACATTCTGGTTGGGTCACCCAGATGCTGAGAAAGAATTTTTGACGGCTGTTAGGTTTATTTAAGTTAACAGTTGTCTGATTCTAGGGACTGTTAGCAGCTGTAAGGACCTGTAACAGAGCGCTTTCTTCCACAGCAGTATATTGTTGACAGGATGTTACATTCTGGTTGGGTCACCCAGATGCTGAGAAAGAATTTTTGACGGCTGTTAGGTTTATTTAAGTTAACAGTTGTCTGATTCTAGGGACTGTTAGCAGCTGTAAGGACCTGTAACAGAGCGCTTTCTTCCACAGCAGTATATTGTTGACAGGATGTTACATTCTGGTTGGGTCACCCAGATGCTGAGAAAGAATTTTCGACGGCTGTTAGGGTTTTGGGAAGGTAATTGTTAGCAATCGTTCAATTCACTTAAGCTGTTAAGCGGTGCCAAGGGCTGTAGTTGCTAACAGGCCTTGAAAGCTGTTACGAGCAGGGACATGCTGAAAGGAAGTTCCATCATGTTACTGGCTGTTGCCATTAGATAATTTGCTGAACTGCTGTTTAAGGATTTTAATTGCTGTTTTGAGGTTCAGACGCTGTAAATGTTATGAGCTTTTACATGATCCCTGTCCACTGTTAAATCTCACATTCCCTTTTTTTTGAAAAGCTGTCTGACTTCATAATTCATGCCATCAGCATCTATTTGCCATCATTGGGGATAGAAGCTTGTACTGCATGGGTAGGCACAAAACCACATTCGTCAGGAATTATATACATAAGTATGTATTATACACAACAGTCTGGGTCGCCCTGGTCACCTCACTTGCTCATCATGTGGAATTGTGCAGTATAGTGCACAGCCAGCTGGCCTGTACCTGTACAGGCATCTATTGTCTCTATTCTTTACAAGTCTGGAGGCTGCTACCAAAATCATCACAGCAACATCAGTACCTTGTCTTGGCATGCAATTATACATACATGTTCTTCATCAACCTTCACCTGTGACCTGTTCCACACTACTACTGCACTGCTTCCTGTTTTCCTAGTGAACACCTAC
>NW_003308100.1:3754-5814 GCF_000143455.1 Volvox carteri f. nagariensis | reverse complement strand
TCAAGGCCTGTTAGCAACTACAGCCCTTGGCACCGCTTAACAGCTTAAGTGAATTGAACGATTGCTAACAATTACCTTCCCAAAACCCTAACAGCCGTCGAAAATTCTTTCTCAGCATCTGGGTGACCCAACCAGAATGTAACATCCTGTCAACAATATACTGCTGTGGAAGAAAGCGCTCTGTTACAGGTCCTTACAGCTGCTAACAGTCCCTAGAATCAGACAACTGTTAACTTAAATAAACCTAACAGCCGTCAAAAATTCTTTCTCAGCATCTGGGTGACCCAACCAGAATGTAACATCCTGTCAACAATATACTGCTGTGGAAGAAAGCGCTCTGTTACAGGTCCTTACAGCTGCTAACAGTCCCTAGAATCAGACAACTGTTAACTTAAATAAACCTAACAGCCGTCAAAAATTCTTTCTCAGCATCTGGGTGACCCAACCAGAATGTAACATCCTGTCAACAATATCCTGTTGTGGCAGAAAGCGCTCTGTTACAGGTCCTTACAGCTGCTAACAGTCCCTAGAATCAGACAACTGTTAACAGTGTGGGCTCCAGGTACATGTCAGTCACAGGGCCTAACAGGACCAAACAGCCTCTAACCCAGTGTCTAACTGGCTGTTATGCCACGTTGACAACTATCGTCAGCAGCTGATAATGAGCCCGGCTGACAGCCCCGCCTAAGAAGTTAGCCGCTGTTAGACCCCCTATGAGTTGGTAGGGACTGCAGCTGCCCACTTTCTCTGTATCCCTGCTCATCAAGGAACCTGTCTAAGCAACCAACGCCAGCTTGCCCTTGTACTGGACCATGGAGTCATTCCATAGAACATTTGTGCAGCCATGGGAGAAAGCCCACTCCTTGACCTGCTGCTTGTTGAATCTGCCAAGTAGGCTCTGCACTGGAAGCTCTACGACCGTGTGCTTCTTTAGCTCCTTGCCAACCTTAATGGTACCACTGGGCAATACCATGGAGGTCTTCTTGCTGTTGTTCACCCTGTGCATAATGAAGACGGACACCTTGTCGGTGTCGTGCACGATGTTTTCCTGCATGGTGAATATGGAGGGACCGACCAGTGCTTATTCAATGTTGTGGACATGTATGAAAAGAAACATGATTATTATATTATTAGCAGTAGCATAAAATCTATAATCCAGCAGGCAAAGACATTAATTTCAAGCAGTTCATGGTTGCACTGCATTGTAGGTGCAATGTATGCCACACATGCTTACATTAATTGTATGTTGTGAGACGGCTGCAGATGACAACATGGCCATTCTTGTGAAGAAACATCAAGCCTAATTAACTTACAAGACTGCCAAAGACCACACCGCCAGCTAAGAGCACAGGACTGTCCTTGCCCTCGACAATGAAGACGAACTTGTCATCTTCATTGTTTAGAGGCCCTAAGCTCTTCTGCAAGTATTCCAGGTGCGACTGTGAAGACTGGTACTTCTCAAACTCCTCTTCGTCAGCTCCAAAGGAGTTGAATCTCAAAGCATCTGCTGGCAAGGCATGCACATATGTAACGGTTAGTAAGGTCTTCAGCTGCATGTATGATGTATGCAGGCATGTATGTTTCATGGTATGCATATTTGAGGTTTCAATACTAGGGTTTTGAAAATCCAATAACCCCAAACTATAACTACGTCTCTCCTCTTATCTCTGCATTTACAAATAAGGGCTAGAATGGATTTGCAGCATACACAGTAGCAGGACATTGAATCCCCCCAACCCAAAACAATTTTAAAATATAATTTCCAAAGTACTCTTAGTACTCGCCCTCCACATTGGCCTGCTGCTGTAGATTTCCAATCCACTTCTTGCGGTTGTTCCATCTCTCAACCAGGGACTTCCGGACACGTGCGTGTATGTCCTCGTCGGTTGCTTCAGAGTCCAAGTGGAAGCCAGCCACGGTTCTGTCTCGCCCACCCAGCGTAACCATGAAGTCCTCAATCTCCTTTTCGGTCTGTAATCAAGCATGAGCACCCATGAGTATTGAGTGACAGTCTTTCAAATATGAATAATTCAACCCTGCCCATAACTTACCACTTCCAG
>NW_003308100.1:1128-1955 GCF_000143455.1 Volvox carteri f. nagariensis | reverse complement strand
CCCGACTGGGGCCATGATGATGTTAGAAGGAATGCGTCGCCTAGGTTGAGGGGGCCCCCGTCATGCCCTGAAACACGCCCTCCTAACCATTCTGCCCCGCTGCGTTTTCCCCCTTTCCCCCCTCGTTTTGCCATCCCCCGACTGCAGCCATGGTGACATTCGGATGCATGCTACCATCGCGCGGGCACGGCTACCATCGCGCCCAATGGGCGCCACGGTGAACAGGCGGATGTGAGGCGCGGCTACCATCGCGCCCAATGGGCGCGACGGTCAACAGGCGGATGTGCGGCACGGCTACCATCGCGCCGAATGGGCGCGACGGTCAACAGGCGGATGTGCAGCACGGCTACCATCGCGCCCAATGGGCGCGACGGTCAACAGGCGGATGTGTGGCGTGGCTACCATCCCGCCCAATGGGCGCGATGGTCAACAGGCGGATGTGCAGCGCGGCTACCATCGCGCCCAATGGGCGCGACGGTAAACAGGCGGATGTGCGGTGCGGCTACCATCGTGCCCAATGGGCGCGACGGTAAACAGGTGGATGTGCGGCGTGGCTACCATCGCGCCCAATGGGCGCGACGGTGAACAGGCGGATGTGCGGCACGGCTACCATCGCGCCCAATGGGCGCGACGGTCAACAGGCGGACGTGTGAGGCGGCTACCATCGCGCCCAATGGGTGCGACGGTGAACAGGCAGATGTGCGGCACGGCTACCATCGCGCCCAATGGGCGCGACGGTGAACAGGCGGATGTGCAGCACGGCTACCATCGCGCCCAATGGGCGCAACGTTCAACAGGCGGATGTGCAGTGTGGCTACCAACGCGCC
>NW_003308100.1:0-1073 GCF_000143455.1 Volvox carteri f. nagariensis | reverse complement strand
TGTTTTTTCCTTCGGGGGGTGAAGTAAGGGAGACATGGCGCTCCGTCTCCATCCTTCCATCATTTCACCCTCCAACCCTCACTCCACCCTCCCTCAATAATCCCTCCACAATACCATTTCCCTCTCTTCCTCCACCCTTCCTCCATCATCCCCCCCACTTCCCTCAACGCTCCCTCCCAACATCCTCCCTTCCCCTACCATGTGCCCTCCCTTCTTCCATCCTGTTTCTTGCACTCTGCTGTGCCCCTTCACTCCCTTGGCCTTCCCTCCCTCCGTTCTTTTTTTGGAGTGAATGTGTGTGCCCCACTAAACGTGTGCGGATGTGCCCACGTACAAATGTGTGTATGTAACATGGGTGCGATGGTAAACAGGCGGATGTGTGGCACGGCTACCATCGTACCCAATGGGTGCGATGGTAAACAGGCGGATGTGTGGCGCGGCTACCATTGTACCCAATGGGTGCGATGGTAAACAGGCGGATGTGTGGCACGGCTACCATCGTACCCAATGGGTGCGATGGTAAACAGGCGGATGTGTGGCACGGCTACCATCGTACCCAATGGGTGCGATGGTAAACAGGCGGATGTGTGGCACGGCTACCATCGTACCCAATGGGTGCGATGGTAAACAGGCGGATATGCGGCACGGCTACCATCGCACCCAATGGGTGCGATGGTAAACAGGCGGATGTGTGGCACTGCTACCATCGTACCCAATGGGTGCAATGGTAAACAGGCGAATGTGTGGCACGGCTACCATCGTACCCAATGGGTGCGATGGTAAACAGGCGGATGTGTGGCGCGGCTACCATCGTACCCAATGGGTGCGATGGTAAACAGGCGGCGATGGTAAACAGGCGGATGTGTGGCACGGCTACCATCGCACCCGATGGGTGCGATGGTAAACAGGCGGATGTGTGGCATGGCTACCATCGTACCCAATGGGTGCGATGGTAAACAGGTGGCGATGGTAAACAGGCGGATGTGTGGCGTGGCTACCATCGCACCCAATGGGTGCGATGGTAAACAGGTGGATGTGTGGCGTGGCTACCATCTCACCCAATGGGTGCGATG
>NW_003308099.1:5649-6986 GCF_000143455.1 Volvox carteri f. nagariensis | reverse complement strand
GCGAATCAGCAAATGCCCGCAACGGGCACTCCCCAGCGGCGTGAAGGTGCAAGAAATCAGCATCTTGATCCGGAAAGGTGGTCTCGCAATGCTTACCACCTCGCCAGCAGTCCGGAGGGGACGGCTTCACCTGGGGCCAGTCCATCTCCTACCCAGCAGCCCCCCGGTGGAAGTGGAGCTGCCCATCACGAACCTGTACAAGGCGGAACGGCCCTACTGGGAGATCAAGGGGATCCCCACCTACATGGATCACAGAGTCATCCCTGGTTTCCTTGCCGCCTGCTACTCCACTCAGTGGTTCCGGTGGGATGAATCAGACATCCATGAGCTGAATCCCACTATGATGGCAGACACCTGGCGAGTCAAGGTGGCGCAGGACACCCCCGGTCTACCGGTTGAAAAACACTTCGAACTCGGCAGGCCGGGGGAGGCAACCAGGCCCGGCATACTGAGGGCTTCCAGACTGAAATTGACCGATCAGGAGGGACCCTTCACTATGCCGTGCAAAGCACCACCAAGGAAGGAGCTGGCGCGCCAGACACAGCAGTTACAGCAAATGCGACAGCAGGGCCGTGCTGCACAGCCTGCTGCTGCCCCAGGCCAACCAGGCCCCTCAAACGGGGGAGGGCCCTCGTATGCAGCGGCCGTGATGCGGTCAAGATGGGGCATGGAGACGGCCATGGGAGCAGGACCCCAGCTTGCACCCATGGGGAGGGGTCTCAACCCGGAGCTGCAGCCGTATATCACACCCCCACCCGTGCCGCCTGCATCAGCCATCACCACCACCAATGTGGCCGCCATCATTACCACGGCCGCAAACACCCCAGCCGCCATAGCAGCTACCAATCATGCAGCCAGCAACCCCGCCGTCCCTGCGCAGCCAGGACAGGCGGCCCCTGCAACTGCTGCAATGGTGGGACCCCAGCAGGCCCAGCCCCGGCTGCAGGCCCCACCGCAGCTGCAGGCCCCGCCGCAGCTGCAGGCCCCGCCGCAGCTGCAGGCCCCGCCGCAGCTGCAGGCCCCGCCGCAGCTGCAGGCCCCGCCGCAGCTGCAGGCCCCGCCCCAGCTGCAGGCCCCGCCCCCACCACCACCCTTGCCGCTGCAGCCGCCACCAGTGGCCCCGCAACAGCCAGGCCCCACGGCGGCGGCAGCAGCTCTACAAGGGCTAGGGGCACAGGCCGGCCCCACGGTGGTGGAAGAGGAAACCACAACCCACAGGGAGCGCGACACCACACTGGCGGCACCACGGGAGCAAGAGCCACCAGCAGCCATAGCCAATACAGTCCCCACCTTCCAGTTCACAGCAGGTAGGAAGGAGCCAGGTGGCAGGCAACGGG
>NW_003308099.1:799-1864 GCF_000143455.1 Volvox carteri f. nagariensis | reverse complement strand
TGGGAGTGGAGAGGAGGTGGGAAAGCGGTGGAGGAGAGGGGTTTGGAGGTGGAGAACAGGTGTTGCTGGTTCCGGCCGGTCAGGGTCAGGAGGGGAGGGGTTTCGGTGTGGTAAGCGGGAGCAGGCGGCGTCTGTGAGCCGTGCCTTTTCCGGGCTTTATTGGGGGGCGCCGTGCTGGCTTGTCATCCCCCCCGCGGCTTTAGGTGTTTTTGCTGTGTCTCGCGCTGGGCTGCATCCAAGAGCCCGCAACCCCCAGGAGGAGACTGACGTGCGGACCAGTTTCGCCTCGTTTGTGAGTGGACCGGCGAGGAAGTGGTGGCCACCCTCGGGAAGTGTTCGTTGTTCGTTGCTCGTGGTAGTTGAACAGCTGGCCTTCGAGGACCAGTGTGCGAGTACTCGCTTTGTGTTGGTCTTTTCTGTGCAACCGTGTCTCGGCTTTTGCGGTGTGTCGTCTCAGGCCCGTGGTCCTCCGTGTCTCCCTTGCCTTGCTGGCTGCGTGGGGCCCTGGTTTTTGTGTGTGTAGAGGAGGCCCCCGAGTAGAGCCCCTGCCCCCGGTGGTGTTTTCTTTTTATTCTGGTTTTGGCGGTCAAGAGGGACGAGAGCGCGTGAATAGGCAGGCCAGGCGAAGTGGCGCCTTTCGTGCGGCTCTCGCATAGATCGGTTCGCAGTCTTCTGCGCCGCTGTGTTGCCTAGCCAGGGGCTGGGAGAGTGTCCCGGTTGGCGTGAGTGAGGGATCGAGGCGCGCGCGGAGGAACAGACGGACGTAGAGCCGCACGCCCATCCCTGCGCTGTGTTTCGGCCCGGTCAGGGCCCCCGGTGCTCGTCCTTTATCGGGCGAGCCGCCCACAGTGTAACACCCCATCAACAACAACGACAGAACCAGCAACCACAACAGCAACAGCAACAGATACAGCAACAGCCGCCACAGCAGCAGCAGCGACAACAGCAGCAGCTCTCATACACAACCACCAATCAACCGGGACTACCGACATCAGCTTCTATCCCCAAAACTCACTCCATCACGCACCCCTTACTTGGCCAACCGACTCAAGATGTGGCCGGAAA
>NW_003308099.1:0-720 GCF_000143455.1 Volvox carteri f. nagariensis | reverse complement strand
GGGAGCAGATCGACAGGCACCTGCCACACACTCAGACAACAGTAGGGGCCACCACCACCCGGCAGCAGCTCTGGCTTGCCCAAGCGCCACCCGGGTGTGAGCAGGGCCCGTGGGACGTGATCGCCCTAGCGGCGCTATCCGCCATGGAAGTCGGCAGGTGCTGCCTCCGAGCAGCAACCCGGCGACAGGGACGGAGGGGGGCGACAGCAACGGCAGGACCGCAGCAGCAGCAGCGACAGCAGCAGCAGCAGCGACAGCGACAGGTGGTGGGGCAGCCCCAGCAACAGAGGTCCCGCCAGCGGGCCATCACAGATTTCTTCACCCCGGCGGGAGGTGCAATGCAGCAAGAAGGACCCACCCTAAACGCCCCAGCGGAGGACGGGCCAACGCAGGAAGCAGGGGCGGGAGGGGGCGAGGCGGTGGCAGCAGCAGCAACGGCGGGCGCAACAGGAGCCTCGCCACTGGCCCGCGCACGCGCCCGGGCGATGGCAGACTTCTGGGCGCGTTTGCGCTCGTTCGCAATGCTGGAGACCCCCAGACACGGCTGGGACAGAGTCGGGCCGCAGCACCCCATCCTGGCGGTCGTGGAGGAACGGATGCGGTGCGCAGCACCGGTGGAAATCACGGCCTAAATAGCCGAGATAGAGTTGGATCGAGGTCTTACCGGAAAGGGAGCAGGGAGAGTGAGGGAGGGGGTGAGAGAGCCAGGAGTAGGAATAG
>NW_003308098.1:5358-7028 GCF_000143455.1 Volvox carteri f. nagariensis | reverse complement strand
TATTATTATTATTATACTATTATTATTACTGTTATTATTAATACTATTATTAATATTTAAGTTGTTATATTATTATTGTTTCTATTATTTTACTATTATTATTATTATTATTATTATCATTGTTATTATAAGATAGCAAGTAACTTACCATGGTCGCGTTGACCTCGTGGACATTGACCGCGTTTGCGTACGGCGCTGCCAGAAGCGCATCACCGCCCTTGTTGACTCGTACGGCGATGTACAGGTTCTTGGCACCGGTGCGGTTGCTGTACGTCGGCAACCAGTCGGGGACAACCCTAACGAAGTGTCCGTCCGACGTCAGGTAGGTGGCGGGCAGGTTGAAGCTGCGGACCGTGCCCACTGGCAGCGTGTTTGCGTCGACTTGGCCTCCGCCTTTCACTGGCGATGTCCAGCCCAGGTAGGCTAGCTCGGGGGCGTTGGGGCAGACGTCTTTGCGGCCCGAGGGGCTTGAACCGTCCTCGAACTCATGTCCGCCTTGCCATGAGTGCCACAGACCTGCGTCGGGGTGGGCGGGCGCCCGCGCGCCCGCGTGTGTGTGGTTGTGTATGCATTGCGTGCTGATGGCGTCAGAAGTTAATAAACACGGCATCCATCCATCCAGTGCCCTGGCAATTACCGCCTCAAGCATGCACCCCCAAGAGCAGAACCCCATGCAACTCAATATCACTCTTAAGTTTTCATACATCAGATTATTGCCAGATGAAGCAAAAAAGCGGCCCGCCGTGGCTGGCATACAAAATGCCGAGCTAATACTAGGAGTGCTATCTATTACAGATAATCTATAGGAGGCAAATGTTAGCACGAGGAGCCCTCTTGAGTCATCCATCTGACAACATCCCCTCGTTTTCTTTCTTATGTCGTTCAGTTACACTGTTTGCTAGCTTCCGCGCAGCCATCCATTCGCTCCTTTCCTCCGTCTTGCACCCTACTTACTGCCTTCCCCCCACTAGTCGAATTAATTCATTCGCGCCTCACCGAAGTTGTGAAGCGTCAGCTCCAGTGTTGCCGACCAGCGCTCCAAACTGCCCAACAACGTCCGCAGCACAATCTGCCGCCCCGGCACTGCTGCCCAGTCTCCGCGACAGAATTCATTCACCCCCGGCGGAAGAACATAGACGTAATGACTAAAGTCCGACAGGAATGCGTCTTCACCAAGGATGTCCTTGGCACCGCTGCTCCCGTCCTTAATGAACCTCAACACGGGGCATGTAGAGAATGACGGCCCCGGCTCATTGCTGCTGCAGTTGGCGGTCACTGTGATTGCCTTGAACGCCGTGATGTTGAGCTTGCCGTACGAGCACTGCAAGTACTTTTGTGTGATGCCGCTGCCTAGGCCCACAGGGCTAGGCTTGCCCATGAAGATGTTCCGTGCCCCGAATTCTGATAGAGCGGCTGGTGCACGGCAGGCAGAGTAGTCCATGATAATGACGAGCAGCCGCTGCTTGTAAATGATGTCGCTGTTGGCGCCCGGCAAGAGCACAGGCCTCGCCGACAAGATGGTGGTGCTCGAAGCCGAAGCTGGGTTGCAGACACCAAGTTCGTCCACGTGGCATGACTGCGGGTGGAATGAATGAATGGAGGGAGAGAGACATGAAATTGGCTTGAGTTAGTGTAGGATTGTAGTAGGGAGTTTGAAATCGATGCGGCAA
>NW_003308098.1:0-1221 GCF_000143455.1 Volvox carteri f. nagariensis | reverse complement strand
ACGGGGTCCACTGTAACCTTCATTCATTCAGTGTATGTGAAGAAGTGCATGAATTCTCGGTCTTAGAGGGCATTGCGTTATGTGTGTAGTGTAGGGTGTGCAGGATTTCACACGCAGCGCAAGTCGCGCCCTGCCAGGGATTCACACAGCAGCCCCGGCCCATCATCAGATCACACGCAGCACAAGTCGCGCCCTGCCAGGGATTCACACAGCAGCCCCGGCCCATCATCAGCCTATGACAGCTGCCGCCACTTCAAGGCGATTTGCTTTGTGTGCTCGTGAGGCAGGGAGCTCTGTCCAGCTGCCGCTGCTTCTGATGGGGTGTTACACTGTGGGCGGCTCGTCCCGAGAGAGGACAAGCACCGGGGGCTATGACCGGGCCGAAACACAGGGGCGGGCGGGCGCGTGGCTCTACGTCCGTCTGTTCCGCCGCGCTCGCCTCACCCCCTCACTCACGCCAACCGGGGCGCTGTCCCAGCCCCTGGCTAGGCAACACAGCGGACACAGAAGACTGCGAACCGAACTAAGCGAAAGCCGCACGAGAGGCGCCACACTTCTGCCTTCTGTGATTGCGCTAAACATGTACCCGTTTGGTACCTGCTGAGGCTTTGCTGCTTGACCATTCACGCTCTCCTCGCACGTGGGTTTGTGACCTTCACAGCTGCTCCTCTATCTGTTACCGCAATCGTGCTCGCTGCCATCGAAGCGGTTACCTTTCGCTAGTACCCATACTTGCGTGAAACACTCTTATATCAACCGAGTCTAATACAATGACCTACAAGGAATTTGACAAAGTGTCCTGCTCTCATCCAAAGTCAGACCTGTGCCTAAACGCGAACGTAAAGGCACAATTCTTTGTCAATATGTTCTTCGTTAAACATCTCACTTATCACACTCGTAGAAATTGCGAGTACTTGAGTTTTTGGTGCTTATGTGAGCTCGAATGGGCTGGGGACCGGAAGGCACATAAATTAGGTCCCTCGCCGGTCCCACGGTCGTACATTCCGGGTCCCCTGGCCCTAGATATGCCCTACATATCTCGCTCCGCAAAAGATTGAATGTAGAAGCTATATCTATTCTACATCCACCTGCCAAAGGAGACATTCCAGATAAATCGGAGCGCGACAAAGATAGCTTTCCATGGCTCCGAGTTTGACATGAAGTTACAATGTCGCTCCGCAAAAGATTGAATGTAGAAGCTATATCCATACTACATCCACC
>NW_003308097.1:2283-6885 GCF_000143455.1 Volvox carteri f. nagariensis | reverse complement strand
CGGGCATCATCACGCAGCGAGCCGCTTCCAACGCGGCGAATGCAAAGACCTTGTGCGCGTGCAGGGGATCCACGGCCTCTGTAACGGACCTGTGATGTACGGCGGTGGTTGTACGGCGTGGGTACGGCATATGGATTGGCACCGGCAGGAGTGATGTTTAAGAAGTTGCGTATTAAATTTTATCAACAGGGAGCTACAACAAGAGGGAAACAAAAGAACCTTCCTTTTGTTTCGTACCGGTCGTACCAGTCGTACCTGAATCCCTCGGCGTCCTCTTCTACAAGTCCGCCGCACACCATGTAGCAATCTGCGTTCGACGAAAGCGGAAAGAAGCAATTTAGGTCAGCTTCCAGATTAAGCAGCGTTTGCGACAGTTTTCCAAAGACGAGGATATGAAAAAGATGGTTTGGTACAGGTATCAAAAGCTATGAAAAAAGGATCGAACAGGAGAGCGCCTATCGAACACACAAGATAGGATACACCTGGTCTGGAATGTAACACAGTCACGCTTCTCGGCAGCCGTTCCGCCAAATTATGCAAAAACGGCATCGCCTCAGTTCCGTACACTTCCGCACTATGATATGTACGACGATGCCGTACAATGCCGTACCTCCAATGGTCTAGACCTTGTAAACTTGATGCTTCCACCAGCTGGTCAAAAGTGGTGAAGAGGTCGTTGAGGAACGCCATGACTCGGTGGGGCGGAACCTGACCACACATGCTGGTGAAGGAGGCGATGTCTGTGTACGGCACATAGAGAATTCGAACCATCATCACGTAAATTACACGTGCACATGGGGTAGGAAGAGATTACTGAAGACACAACTTTACGAGTATAACAAAATATTAAAAATATAAAAAATAAAAAAATATAAATATAAAAAATATAAATATAAAAAATATAAAAAATTCAAAAACTTCAAGCATCCATTATAATAAAAAGGTAAACAGCTCATGGTGACAGTGTATTTTGTATATTATGTAAGCGAGGGACCGTGCATCAGTTACGGTAAAGTACGGCAAACCGTTGTCGTCAGTTGAAACCGTTGTCGTAATACCCCGGGCGCTATGTTGAACCACCGCCACACACAGTTCAAACACACCCCACCGGCAACCCACCTGCGAATAGCACCGTCACCTCCTCATGCGCTCTCGCCATGTACTGCTGTGCGCCGCTCAAGGCTCCGAAACCACCACACGAGGGCGTGGAGGGTGAGGTGACGCTGTGACTGTGGCTGTAGCTGGAGCCCAATGCTGATTGCGCGTTGGGGAGCTGTAGCGGGCGGACAGGTGGCGGCGGCGATGGGAGGGTGGTGGCGACGGGGGCCGCTGTGGCGGCCGCCTCCGTTGCGTCGCCGCAGAGGCCCGGCGGCGCTGGGGCGCATGCGGCGGCGGCGGCGGCGGCAGTAGCAGCAGCGGCGGCGGTGACGGCGCCGCAGCTGTCAAGGCCGCAAGGCTCTGCGATGTTATCACTGCTCGCATGAAGTTGATGACTGAAGCAGCCGAAGCTTGTACGATCGTCTCAACTGTCGTACACTCCATGGGCTGTGCAGTGGTTATACGACGCCAGGCTACAAGACGCGCCTAAATTCGTGCTGATGCTGCGGCGCTCTCCACTGCAGCCGTTGGTGGCTGCGGCGGCAGCAGCGGTGGCCGAGGCGGCGGTGGCGCTGCGGCCAGACATTGCGGCGAGGTACGGCTGAATACGGCGTGTTGCGATGGCGGGGTCGGTGGCGGCGGCATTGCCGTCAGTGGTTGACGACGGCGGCGAGAACAAATCGTGTGCCAGGCTATGAGGCACGACAGCCCCGACGCCGCCGACGTCGCTGCCGCCACCGCTAGGGCCGTCAGGTATCGCCGCCACCGCCGCCGCCGCCGCTGCCGCCGCCGCCCGGGCAGGGCTCCTTGGCGAGCACAGGATTGGCGCCGAACTGCGCCCAAAGACCGTCGCCATCGGCGCGGCAGCGGCTGCGTCGTCGCCGCCGGCTAGCGCAGGTGCCGGCTGGCCCACGCCACGTCCGCCACACGACAGCTGCCTGCCGGCGGTGGCGGCGGCACCGCCGCTGACAGTGTAAGTCGATGACAAGGAGGAAGTGCGCACCAGGGAGGGACATCCGCCGCCGCCGCCGCCAAAAGTCGATGTACGGCACTTGTCTGACGTCATCACCTCCAGCACGTGTCTCGGAAAGACTTCTTCAAGGATGCGGTGCTGTACGGCGGGTGGTGCGAACCCGCCGTCGTACCATCCATGAAGCATCAAGATCCAGATCCAGGTCCAGGAAGGTGAGCCGTCGAGAGCACGGCCCAAAAGAAAATGGGATCAAAGGCCACACAGATTCGTTTTGAATTTCATTCCGCAAAGCTGGAAGGTACACCATTCAAATCCCAACGGATGCAATAACATTTATACATATCGCTTTGCCTTTTCCATTTGTGACTGCACAACAAAGCTCTCTCACCTCAGCATCTAAGACCTGTCTAACCTCCAGCTCAGCCTGCACGTACGACATGACGTCATGGAATGCGAGCACCAGATTCCATTCCGTTGAAACCGGATCCAGAACCAGGTTTGCTTGAACCTCATGCCAGCAGCAGTTGCTAACGTACGGCGGCGATGCACTGGGCAGAAGCGGTGACGGCGCCGCCGCCGCCGCCTCGCGGTATGCGCGAGCTCCTCTCCCGCCGTCGCTAAACTGGTCGTAGCACCGCTCGACACAGAGAATCCTCGGACGCCGCCGCCGCCGCCGCCGCCGCCGCCGCCGCCGCCGCCGCATGAAGCTCGCACGCTCGTCACGCTGGCGCTTAGGACTCTCCGCGCGGCCGTCGCTGCTGGCGCCGCTGCCGCTGCCGTACTAGCTACCAGGGGCGGCACAAACTTGGGACCCGACATCTGATCCGCGAGGGACGCATCCAAGCCGCGGGGGCTGCAGCACTGAAGGCCGTCAGCGCTGCCGTACGACCACCCGCCGCCGCCGCCAGCGAAAGCAGTAGTAGGCCCCTGGCCTAGAAGGCCCTGAGACGCCGCTGACGCCGCAATCCGCATGGCGCGGTAGCTACCGTCCAGGGCGTACTCCGTCTGCGCCAGGCTGTTTGACCTGTGAATGAGTGTACGGCGGGAGTTGGCCCAGTACGACAGCTGAGCTGAAGAAGGGCTGTGGATCAGGCCCAAAGGACCAAACAGTCCTGCACTGCCGCCGCCGCCGCCGCCAGCTGCGCCGCTACCGACGGACGCCGAAGTGGATAGCTGCCTTGACGGCGTCGTCAACGGAGAGCTGCCGTACAGCGACGTTCCAGCTTGGGCTGGGAATGTCTGGTCGGCGTTCCAGCTGGCACGGTGCGCCAGAAGGGTCGCCACGCTGACGGCGGCGGCGCTTCCGCTGCCGCAAACGCTGCCGCCGCAGCTTGCCTCCGCCTCCAGTACCGACGGCAGAGGACGACTAGAGCTCGCAACGCTGTGAAAGGTGGGTGCCGAGACGTTGCGCGGCAGCTTCATAACGGGTTTGCCGCGGCTGCCGCTGTTGTTGCAGCCGCCACCGCTACTGCCCCCGGCTGTGGCTGCAGTAGCTCGCGGCGGCGGCGGCCCTGTAATAGTGGCCACCACGTCAGGAGAGAGTGAACCGGCGGCGCTGGCGTTGCATTCGGCCGGCGGCGCCTGTGGCGATGGCAAGCTGGCGGACGGCAGATGCGATACCCAGCCGACTCCCCAGGAGCCCCCGCCGCCGCCGCCACCGCTGTCGCCGCTGCCACAGCCAGCGGCGGCCGCGGTAACGACAGCTGTGCTCCTCTCCCCCACCCCTCGTCCAGAGCCGACAGGTACAGCAACCGCCGCCGCCGAGGCGCACGTAGCTGTAGCCGCCGTCGCGCCGCCACCGACCCGCAAGCCCGTTCCGCTCCCGTGCCGCTGCAGCTGCTGTAGCAGCAAGCCCACGACGTCCGTATCGGCAGCGCCGCCGCCACCGACTCCACCGCTGCCACCGCCGCCGTACAACAGCCCCTGGCTCCATGGCATGCTTTCGGGGACGACGGCAGCTGTGGCGTCGGCGGCCGCACTGAGGGCGCGTTGGCCGGCGCATGGTGACGTGGACTTGGCGGCGGCGCTGGCGGCGTCCCGCAGGCCCCGGAGATCTAGGTGTGACGGCATGCAGACGAGACCGCTCCACGTCTTGCCGGCTCGTACGGCATCCCACAAACTGTCCAGCGCTGGCGGGTCGTACGCAAAGATCCGATGTAGCACGTGATCTGGATCCATCAGACCCAAACCAGGCGCCGCTGGCAGCCCGACGGCATTGCCCAAATAGGCAACAGACCTGAGGACGTGGAAGCGGAGGCGGCGCGGGTTTGACATGAACGTCGTTTGTGAAACACGCACACGCACACGAACGCCGTACGCACACACGCCACCCATTCGCACGGTATTTCCCCGTACTTTTTCTACGACGGTCATCCCGCCCAGCACAACACTTTATGTCGCTCTCCAATCACGAGCTTTCCGTACTTCCGACCTTCCGTACAGTACTTAAAACAATGAACAGTAGCACAAAGCATATCTTCCGTCGCAATGCGGGCTGATCCAGCGGTTGGATGTTGACGTCACTCACCAAT
>NW_003308097.1:0-821 GCF_000143455.1 Volvox carteri f. nagariensis | reverse complement strand
CAGGAACTGATGATTTCGAAAACCTTTAGTGTGGGCTTTGATGGGGTACGTAGGCGTTGCGTCCAGTGCCGTTGCGTGCTGTACTGCACTTCACAGTGCAGTTCGTCGTACCCTGTGCAGCGCCTGGTGTATTGTCCGGTGCCATGTTGGGCGTTTCCTTGCTATCGTGTTCGGCTGGCGGCTGGCAGCAGAAGCGGCAGCAGCAGCAGCGACAGTGATCGTTACAAGGCAAAGCAAACACCTGTAGGAATGCGTGAGCTATTATGGATAAGATTTTATGCATGTCTTTTCGCCCGTGAACCCAAACAAGACGGCCTCATGAACCACCTCATCGTACCTTGCTGATTATTCCTTCCCCTCCGCCCATCCTCCTGCCCCGTCCTCCCGCCTGCCTCTGGTGCGTCCTTATGGCTGCGCGGCGGCCGTATATCAACACCAATGCCGAGGGCGCAACGATTGGGCGCTACACGAGCTGCAGTCCTTGCATGAGCCCCTGGATTTCAAGATACCTCGCGCTTTGCGGTTGGTCGTACTGTTTAGGGTTTTCAGTTCCGCATTTTGTTGGGAGCGTGCAATCATGTCTGCCTGGCGGTCTGCTGCGACAGCAACAGTAGCAGCAAAGCAGTAGCAAAGCAAACGATATCATCCCCTCCCGCCCCGCCCCAGCTGTTCCCCGAACCGCGTACCCTCCTTTTGACCGGCGGCGCTTGGCGGTATCTACGGTGCAAGCACCCTCCAGACGATACATGCGGTAAGTCGGCGATATGGATCCGTGCCGTATCGTGGCGTGTACTACATGTTTCGTATCGCCGTGCCGATTG
>NW_003308096.1:6052-6924 GCF_000143455.1 Volvox carteri f. nagariensis | reverse complement strand
ACCACTCCTTAGCGGATTTCGACTTCNCATGACCACCGTCCTGGTGTTTATATCAATCAACACCCTTTGTGGGATCTAGGTTAGCGCGCAGTTTGGCACCTTAACTCGACTATCGGTTCATCCCGCATCGCCAGTTCTGCTTACCAAAAATGGCCCACTTGGAGCTCACATTGAATGTGACGGTTCAGTTAAGCAACCGACACGTCTTACCTATTTAAAGTTTGAGAATAGGTGAAGGATGTTTCATCCCCCGAACCTCTAATCATTCGCTTTACCCGATAAAACTGATCAAGCTCCAGCTATCCTGGGGGAAACTTCGGAGGGAACCAGCTACTAGATGGTTCGATTAGTCTTTCGCCCCTATACCCAAGTCTGAAAAGCGATTTGCACGTCAGCACATCTACGAGCCTCCACCAGAGGTTACTCTGGCTTCACCCTGCTCAGGCATAGTTCACCATCTTTCGGGTCCCAACAGGTATGCTCGCACTCAAACCTTTCGCAAAAGCAACATGGTCGGTCGATGGTGCAGGCACAGGCCATCCCACCAGTCAGGTTACTTGCGCTTACGGGTTTTCAACCCGCCAACTCGCATACATGTTAGACTCCTTGGTCCGTGTTTCAAGACGGGTCGATTAACGCTTTTCTGCCAGAGTCTTTAGGATGCGGATCCCGAAGGACAAAGCAACCTTCACGCCTTGGTCATCTCGGCGGCATCGGCCGGGTTACCGGGGTGGACCCAACTGTTTTCCCGCCAAGACAACCCACTCTGACCAGCACCCAGCACATTCAATGGGCCGTTAGGCACACTTAAGCCTGGGGCACACACAAGCGCTAATCGCTTCCCTCTCAACAATTTCAAGCACTTTTAACTC
>NW_003308096.1:5125-6002 GCF_000143455.1 Volvox carteri f. nagariensis | reverse complement strand
TCCAACACCCGACTCGTGGGAAGCACCTCGTGAGAGGACTAGGCAGGAACCGACGGGGTTATCACCCTCTCTGACGCGGCATTCGATCCGACTTGAGTTCCGCCAGCCCATGAGGGCGCTTCTGTAGACTACAATTCTCCAAGGGGAGATTTTCAAGTTGGGCTATTCCCGGTTCGCTCGCCGTTACTAGGGGAATCCTGGTTAGTTTCTTTTCCACCGCTTAATGATATGCTTAAGTTCAGCGGGTAACCTTGCCTGAGCTCAGGTCGAGAAAAAAATAGTACACTTGCTGTACTACACAGTACTACAGAGTCCCGTGCAGTACAACAGTAATCCTGATTTTTTGCGAAACACAGAACCTCAAAGCCATCTACTAAAGCATTGCAGCAAGCAACGTATGCATTACATAACGCTGACTTTGCCTACCCAGTAAAGGCCCGATGAAACGGTCCACGGTTAAGCATCTACATACTTCAATTCACCCGGCATTAAACGATTTGAGTAAATGATTTAATGCCGAGAAAACAAGATCCAATGTCGTACACATGCATCATCATGCGTGTGTACGGCATTGAGATTTAACCCGACGCTGAGGCAGACATGCTCTTGGCCGAAGCCTCAAGCGCAATTTGCGTTCAAAGATTCGATGATTCACGTATTTCTGCAATTCACACTACGTATCGCATTTCGCTGCGTTCTTCATCGATCTGAGAGCCAAGATATCCGTTGTTGAGAGTTGTCTTGATTTCTGAGGGATACAGCTCTAAGCTGATCTCTCCATGTCTCAAAAATAGATGTAATTGGGTTAAGGTTAGTCGGTTAGACTAAGAAGGGCCAACACTGTGTGTGCTCTGCTTATTAGCAGAAAGGACAACAA
>NW_003308096.1:0-2288 GCF_000143455.1 Volvox carteri f. nagariensis | reverse complement strand
TGAGGATCCCCTGCTGTTCTTAGCATTTCCACTCGGTTCATAAGCATACACATCGCGTACAGGTACAAGCTCTCTCAACGCACATTGCACAAAAAGTCACAAGTACTTCATGGCAATTGTACACACATCTTATACAGAGTGTGCACATGCTTTGATTGAACTAACACTACAAATGAGTGTTCGTGCAGGCCATCCTAGCCAGGAAACGCCTGCAATTCAGCAAGTCGCTCCCGTCAAGGAAAACCTACAGTCTCTGTTACTCACCAACTTACTACGCCTGCAAAAGCTAGACTTTTCGTTGGGAAAGGAAACAGATGCAACATTCTAAGACGTATCGAAAATACGACACACTTAGTTTGTGGCCAAAAATCGCAGTACACGACACGTACGACAGTACGACTCGAACAACTGCACAAATAATGCAAGCGAATGCATCACGTCGTACATTACTAATTTGCGTACAATAGTACTGCACGAATGGTATGGACAATATAAATCGGAAACAAGAAACAGACTGTGTCTTCAGACTGCCTTGTCCATATGGAATGAGAAAGTATGCTAACTCATTGCGGTGTAATCACAATATTAACACACCAACGGACTCTCACACATTTTGGTCGCAAAGGGCAATTTGCACAAGTCCTATTCGCACGACCGTCCTATGCGCTTCCTATGCGCATCCTATTACTGCCAAACACATTATTAGCATCATGATCACCCAAGCTGGTACATAACACAAAGTTTAGGGACCCTAAGATGGGAGATTCCAGAAGTTGAGACTTGACAGGCCTGAAGCCAGGATTCAAATTTCATGGTCACTGGTTGAGAGCTGCAGTTAANAATGCAACCTTACAGCACCACACACAAAGACCAAAAGCTTAAAATGTATGTGTGTAAGTACATGCAAGCTTGAGGCACTGCAAGCATGATGCATTAAAAAAAATAGAAATCGAGCTTACAAACATGGGGCATCGTTTCTGGGTGTTGTTGCATGCCTGTGCAGTGACATGCATTCCCCAGGCACCAAGCACATGCAGCAAAGGGCAATAACAGCGCCTGCAAGATTGGGGCAACGTTTCTGGGTGTTGTTGCATGCCTGTGCAATGAAATGCATTCTCCAGGCACCAAGCACATGCAGCAAAGGGCAATAACAGCGCCTGCAAGATTGGGGCATCGTTTCTGGGTGTTGTTGCATGCCTGTGCAATCAAATGCATTCCCCAGGCACCAAGCACATGCAGCAAAAGGCAATAACAGCGCCTGCAAGATTGGGGCAACGTTTCTGGGTGTTGTTGCATGCCTGTGCAGTGACATGCATTCCCCAGGCACCAAGCACATGCAGCAAAAGGCAATAACAGCGCCTGCAAGATTGGGGCATCGTTTCTGGGTGTTGTTGCATGCCTGTGCAATCAAATGCATTCCCCAGGCACCAAGCACATGCAGCAAAAGGCAATAACAGCGCCTGCAAGATTGGGGCAACGTTTCTGGGTGTTGTTGCATGCCTGTGCAATGAAATGCATTCCCCAGGCACCAAGCACATGCAGCAAAGGGCAATAACAGCGCCTGCAAGATTGGGGCATCGTTTCTGGGTGTTGTTGCATGCCTGTGCAGTGACATGCATTCTCCCTAGCAAACACTACAACTCAACATCCCTACGATGGCGCTTGTAATGTGGCAAAACAGATCGTCACCAGGGGTTCGCACGTGGTCCCCCACCGTACTACTGATCTGGCCCAATGTTGCTTATGTGCCCAGTGCTGATGGGATGGGCAGTGTTCAACATGGTATGAACGATCCATGTCCATACCGAAATCTGGACTGTACCTACACCTGTATTGCAGCCATATATTATACTTTACACATATACCAAAAACCCAACCCAAAACATTGTCCCCAATCACAAAGCAGCAGCTGATAACATCCATTAGTCAGGCAATAACCTACAAAAACATAAACTATCTATTGAGCCTAGATGACGAGTACCTACTACTACTAAGACTACTAAGACTACTACTAAGACTACTAAGACTACTACTAAGACTACTACTAAGACTACTACTAAGACTACTACTAAGACTACTACTAAGACTACTACTAAGACTACTACTAAGACTACTATTACTAAGCTAAGACTACTACTAAGACTACTACTACTAAGACTAAGACTACTACTAAGACTACTGCTAAGACAACTACTAAGACTAAGACTACTACTAAGACTACTAAGACTACTAAGACTACTACTACTAGACTACTACTACTAAGACTAAGACTACTACTAAGACTAAGA
>NW_003308095.1:2719-6920 GCF_000143455.1 Volvox carteri f. nagariensis | reverse complement strand
AGGAGCCCCACAACTCGTGATCCATCACGTTGATGAAGAACCTGAACACCGAGGGGCGGGAAGGCTGGTTGCTGGTGTGGGGTCGCGGGTTGCGGGCTGTTGGTTGGAGAGAGAAGACTGCCATAGAGGTTCGTGGTTGTGATTGCGGTGTGGTGGTTATGCTTCGGGGTGTGGTGGTTGTGGTGGTTGTGGGTCATCGTCAGGGCCCCTGGGGGCCCCTCCCGCTCCTCTTCCTCCTTCCCAACCTGCCCGCCGCCATCCCACGCTTTCTTTCGCTCCTCCGCCCAAAAGCCCTGAGTCTACACGCGTCACCCCCCATACCGCCCCAGGAGGCGGAAACTCACTCTCTCGTCCCGGGTATCATGGCCACGTGGCCGCGTCTGTACGGCAGGGACACACCATGGGCCAGGGCAACCGGGAGCGCGGCTGTCAGCGATGTTGGGGTTGGGGGGGATCCAAGGCGGAGGATCGCCGAGGAAACAGTCGACAGGTTGCTCCCGACTCTGGCATCATAACAGGTATTAGCCACGCAAACCCCCGCTCGCCCCTCCCATCCCCTTAACCGGCAACTTCCATTAAACCCATCTCGCGCAAAACCAATTCCACCCCCCATAACCCACACATCCCATCTATCCCAACCCCCTCGGCCCCCCTCAGGTCTTCTGGAGGGCAGCTCTGGTCCCTCCCTGGTCCTCACTGCGGAGGAAGTCACCTCGGAGGAGACCCGGACGGATGTGGCGGTGGCCCGGGCCCTGAAACAACAACGGAGACCGCAAGCGGATGCTGCAGCTGCGGCGGGGGGTGGAAGCGGTAGTGCGAAGCTGCTGCGGTTCTGGGGCCACACCATGTACCATATTGACGACCTGACTCAGCCACCAGAGGGCGGCGGCAAGGCTGCCTTTGCACCGGGTAAGGGAGTGGGTCGGTGGGTCGGTGGATATGGCCAGGTAAGCTCCATGCGGCCCACAAGAGAGTGTGTATGTGTGTGTATATGTGTGCATTTGTGTGTGTGCATGCGTTTGATAGTGGTGCACAGATGTACGTTCCGCTGGGGCCCCTCCCCATGTTATATATGTTCCCTCCCCCTTTTCCTTTATATCGCCGCCCCACCCTCGCGGCCTTGTTTTACCCCTTCAGGCATGAAGGACATGCCCGATGTGTTCACTCCCTTCCGTGAAAAGGTGGAGAAGCGCTGCCCGGTACGGAAAGACCTGCCGCCGCCGCAGAAGGGCGACCTGCCGCAGCCCCCGACGGAAGCACTCCCCGCCGCCGCGGCGGCGGCCCTGGCGGCGGCCCCGCCCACGTGGGAGCAACTGCCGTACCCGCCAGCGGCGAGGCCTCCGCCGCCCACCAAGCAACCCAAAGCGGTGCTGGACTTCAAGTAGGTTTCCGGGGTGGCGGACGGGGAACGTGGACCCATGGGTGGCTAAGCGACCACACCAAGCTAGGCCTGATGCGGTTTGGTGACGCATGGCTTTGGGCGAGGGGGAAGTGGAACTGACATCCTTTGTGTAACAGCGGAAAATTTATCACGAGGCGTAGAAGGCTTTGCCGCAGGAGGCTCTCACTACAGTTTTCACCACTGCACCTTCCCTAGAGAGGTTTCACTCACTTTAACTCTGAGGTCGCGTACGCGGAAGGTGCATTCATATCCACATTCGGTCATGCTTCCGGCCCCTCAGGCCTGCTCAGCGCCTTGAGGGCAGCCTCAACCTGATCCCCGCCGTCCATGGTCCATTCCACCGCGTTATCCAACGAAGCAGCGCACCTAATTAAACAGCGTAACAGCACTAAGGATAATTAAAAGGCGGTTTTCTGTTGCTCCGGCCCATTTCCTATGACGATGTCTACCGAGCCAAGGGACGGCGCACACTTATCCACTTGCCACACATGGTGGTGCATTCCGCGCCCTACTAGATTGTCACATGGTGCGTTGGGAACGTTAGAAAGTACGACGTTGGTGGGTCATGCAAACCGGAGGTGTGCATGTATCCTGCGTTATGGCGCCGCCCGGCAGTTCCCCCTCGCACGTCCTTGCCCGGTTGCGGACGCGCTTGTATCATCACAAGGAGACCCTCTGCTCTATCCTACTTGAGACGCCACTAGTTGTTCTTGCGGCTCTTTTTACCCATGTAAGGCAAGCCGGGCTTGTGGCGAGAGAGGCAGGAAGCACTCCGTTGGCGGCTTGCAGCTGCCACAGCGTCCTCTGGGTTGTAGCGAAACACGGCGCAGCCGTCGCGCTTCTCGCCCGTCGGGACGTAGCCACGGTGCACCCTCAGGGCCATAGCGACCCCGTGCCTCCATCTGGGGACTGTTCGGTACCTGAAGTGAGTCCGCCTATCCAGCAGCGGTGCTATGTGGGGGTCCCCCTCTAGGTACGCACATACGTCAATTAACGTGCCCTGGTGATCAGGCAGAAACTGGAAGGCCTTGCGAGTCCATGCTGCGTAGGTAGCACCCTTGCTGCTGATGGGTTTCTGCCTCAGGACCAATTCATCTGGAGACACCCCGTGCTCCAGCTGTATGCGTGTTTTGACGAACTTTTCCCTGATTTTTTTCTCCAGTTTTTTGTCATGATCCGGAATCCTGTCCCAACCCAGCTCCTGAAAAAGCTTTTCCAAGGGTGCCCGCCCGGTGGGGTGCTCAATCGCCACCCTTACCATAAGGTCTTTTTCGTGAGGCTTCCACGCGTACCTCTTAGCCAGCGGCGAATGCGCATCGTTGAAATCAATCAAAGGACCCAAGGCCAGCTGCGCCGTGCTTGCACAGTTTGTTGCTTGATTACCGAATTGCGTTTGGAAAACTGCTTGCAAAGTGCTGGCATGTCTCACTGCATTATTGACGATGAGGGAAGCAGCTTGGCTAGCTTTGAACGACAGCTGCGGCATTGGCTTAAGAGTCCCGTCTGTCCCGCATAACCTGCATAATATAAGAGCAACAGCAAAATAGTGAACTCCGTAAAGCGCATGTGTGCGTAGTCGGGACGTTTTGGCGTTTGACGTTTTAATTACAAGCTTCTTGAGCTTGTACGGCCCAAACGAGTCAAGAGGCTTATGACTGCCTGGTGATCATCACAGACCCGACACCACCGTGCTGCACGCTCCCTGCCGTGTGGTCGGTTGACAGCCAGCGCCTAGACACACGTCCTGGCGCATCAGTGTACGTGCTGTTTCGGCGACATATAACCGTCTCAGTGCCTAAGTTGCCCCATCCACCGCAAGTATCGGCACATCTTCACTTCGGTTGCCTGTTGTCGGAAACGAACACATGTGTTTCCACCGCCAAGCTCTCACTACCCCAGTCCTCATTAAGTCGGTCTCGGATCTCCCTCGTCAATCGATTTATGTTTAGGACATGCTATGCAGCGTTATGCTCTAGCTTCAAAACCTTCACCCCTACTGATAAGCTTCATTCCCCAGACATCGTATGATAAAGAACAAGTGAAGGCCAGGCGGAGCTATTCGCGAAAGCAGTATCCTGAAACGAATATTCGAAGTAGCAACACCGATGCTCCTGGTGGGGGTCGTCACCACTCCAGAGCCCGGGGGACCCTGTCGGGGCGTCTGCCATTGAGAACTGCGCATGGCTCGTCCAGCGGTCATAGATGCCGATGGCCCATCCATGCGAGCTTTGCAACACGAAGGTTAAGGCATTCATGCCTTCACGCCACTTTTTTTAGGCGAAAATGGACTGTGGAGCCGCTAAATCCTGCGGCACGACGTCTGCTCAACCATGACGTCACATCCGCAGCGCACCCATCGTACCTCCCCATCTGCCTTTACCGCTCTCATCCCCAAGCACCCTCCCATGCCGATTCCACGTCGTTACGCACACCCGGCCAGGGCAGCAGCGATCTCCCCTTCTACTGCCCCGGGCCATAAAAGCACACNGCCACGCTTCTCCCCCACAACCCCGCCGCCCCACGCCGACTCCCCGTCAGGCACCCCTCACCCTCATCTTTTTCCCATTCCTCCCCTTCGACCACCTATCTGCTCTCTCCTCACACACCATGCACTCCCCTGCATCCCCTCCTACCCCGTCCAGGGGCGGCGAGACGGCGGCTCTGGCCCGGCTGCGCTACTATCTGTGGGACAGCGACCTGATCGCCTCCTACTTCGACACTCGCAACGGCATGTTGGGGGGAGACTACTCCACCAAGTTCGCCCCCTGGCTCGCGGCGGGATGTATCAGCCCCCGGAAG
>NW_003308095.1:0-1079 GCF_000143455.1 Volvox carteri f. nagariensis | reverse complement strand
TTGGGGGGGGGGGGGGGTGCCCCGGTGGGAAACGTTCCATGCCAACCCTCCCAGCCGGGGGTTGCTTTGGACGTCAGTTGGCCCTTTGCTTCTTCCTGTGCCATTACCAAATGCTCCCCACCCATCCCCGCGGAAGGCGGTTTTTCCCGGCGTCTAAACTCCCCCGGTGGCCACGGCTCGTGCTTGTGCGGTGTGCCACGACCCAGGTGGCGGCGGCGGCGGTGGTGGCGGCGGGTACCGCAAGTCTGAGTTCGAGCGTTACAAGTGACATGTGAACGCAGAGAGAGCACCGGGTGGTTGTCCTAGTGAGGACCCATTTCCCACCATATGACAATCAGAGTTTGTATGTATGTCTGGCACTATGAGAGTTCCGCTAGATACGGCAGAGAAGTGTCCGATCGCGCAGTAGCTGGGTGCTGGTGACATAGCGGCAGCGGTGAGGTATGGGAGCTCACGGTTCTCGGAAAAATGGATTGGATCTCACCTCCACTGTAGGGTCTGCATGAATACGTAGCTTAGCTGTCTGCGGGCTGCGTAACGAAGTTGAGTCATGGTGTCGTACAATGGTGGTTCAGAGCAGCGCGGAGTTGAAAGAAGGGTGAATTCGAAGCGGGCGATAAACGCGACACGTACTCTCAGCGCTGACTATCTATCTGTCTGTCTGTCCGTATATGTATGTGTGTGTGTTCGTTGTGATTACGTGACCATTACGGATCAGATCGTACGGTCAGAATGTGTATCGAGAGTGTTTTTGTGCCTTCCAAGGGCCTGTGGCGTCGAGTGCTGGGGGGGGGATTGGGTTGCAAGATACGCACTGCCCGCACTGGATTGGAGACATCGAGAAGGGCGGAGCCGGGGTTCATCGTGGTTTCGAAGTTCCAGTATTACGTGCGCGCGCACGCGTGCGTGTGTGTGTGTGTGTGTGTGTGTGTGTGTGTGTGTGTGTATATATGGAGAGGGATGGACGGCTGGAAATACCGTTCTTCCCAGCTTGCCGTGGACTTACGTTCCTCAAGCCACTCCGCGGCATCACCCTTCAAAGCAATGGAACCCTCCACTCTTATTCCTCCGATTCGGTC
>NW_003308094.1:5899-7024 GCF_000143455.1 Volvox carteri f. nagariensis | reverse complement strand
AACCACCTCCTGGTACTCGTTTGTTGCCGTGTCGTTGGGTTTATAAGGTTAAGTACAGCGATGACGGCAGCGTGGAGCGATTTAAGGCGCGTTTAGTTGCCAAGGGTTTCGAGCAACGTGAGGGGATTGATTATGGGGAGTTGTTTGCCCCTACCTCTCGTGGTTCGTCATTACGTGCTTTATTAGCAGTTGCCGCAGCCCGGAACATGACGGTACATCAGCTCGATGTGTCTACTGCGTTTCTGAATGATGAGCTGAAGGAGGAGTTGTGGATGGAGCAACCGCCTGGATATGCATCCAGTGACCGGTCGCTTGCGTGCAAGCTGCAGAAGTCTGTTTACGGTTTAAAGCAGGCACCCCGTTGCTGGTATGAAAAACTATCAGCAGAGTTCGCCAAGTTGGGTCTTTATCCTTCGAAGTCTGATCCGGCGATGTTCGTTAAGACTGACGAGCGTGGGGTTGTTATTGCTTTGGTGCACGTAGATGACACTATTGTTGCGTCGGAAGACCCGGAAATGGTCCGGGCAATTAAAGCTGCAATTGCGAAGGTCTTCAAGGTGCGTGGAGAAGCGAAGGTGTTTTTGGGCATGGAAATTAGGAGGGAGAAGTCGGGTGAAATAGTGTTGTCGCAACATAGGTATATTTCGCAGCTATTGGAGCGTCATAAGTTGGTTGACGCCAAGCCGAGGTCTACTCCTTTGCCTCCGGGTTTTAGGTACACTCCTACGGGGGACGGAGAGGAGCTGCTGGGCAATCCCACGGAGTATAGGGCTTTGGTGGGAGAATTGAACTATCTTGCGACGAACACGCGGCCTGACATTTCTTATGCATTGAGTGTTTTGTCCCGGCATATGGCCACACCTACGAAGACTGCCATGAACTTGGCCACTGGCGTTCTGCGTTACCTGGCGGGTACTCGCGAACTAGGATTGCGTTTTGGGGGTGTTGGCGACGTTGCTATGTCCGGGTATAGCGATTCTGACTGGGCAGGAGACCCAGTTACGCGGCGTTCTACGTCCGGTTACGTATTCACTCTTAATGGGGCTGCGATTAGCTGGAGCAGCCAACTTCAACGTACTGTGGCAGCTTCGTCGGTGGAGGCTGAGTACCAAGCTACAGCGGCGG
>NW_003308094.1:996-1858 GCF_000143455.1 Volvox carteri f. nagariensis | reverse complement strand
CAAGTTCGACAGTCACGGAAGGTCATCAATCTACTCATCAAGAATGTCAAGGATCATCATCTGCCGATGGTTACCGGTGCTGCCAACGCGAAGAAGGCCTGGGACGCCTTGGGATCTATGTTTGCTGCCAACAACAACGCCCGCAAGGTGTCTCTACGTCAAGAATTCAGCCGCTNTAAGATGGTCGACGGCGAACCTCTTCCGATGTACTTTGCGCGTGCAAGGCAGCTGCAAACAGATTTATTGGGAGTCGGCCACGTAGTTAACGACTCCGAGCTGGCGTACACCGTGCTAGTTGGTCTACCCAGTCGGTACAGCGTGGTGACGACTACATTACTTATGCGCGACGGCGATTTGGACATGGCGAGCGTCACAGCAAAGCTTCTCTCTATCGAGACGGCTAACGGTGGGTCGGGCAAGCCTACCGAGTCGGCAGCCTTCGCGTCTGTCGGCGGTTCGACGTTCGGCGCTTCTACTTCTGGTTATGGTAGCCGGGGGCCGGCTAACAACAGCTCGGGACATAGTCGGAAGCAAGTCATCTGCTACTACTGTAATAAACCTGGGCACGTGGTTAAGGACTGCAGGCAGCTTAAGGCGCTGAAGCAGTCGTCAAATTCTGGCTACAAGGGTGGCTACAGCAACAGTGGTAACGGAGGTAGTGGCAGCGGAGCTAGCGGCAGCAAGGCAGGATCCGGTGGATCAGCTAGGAGGCCAGGAGTTCCGCGGCAGGTAGCATTCGTGGCATACAACAGCAATCGTCCGACGGAATGGTTTCTGGACTCAGCCGCCACTCACCACATAACGTATGACCGCTCAGAACTTTCCAACGTGCGGTTATTGGAGCCATGGGAGCGCTTCAACA
>NW_003308094.1:0-889 GCF_000143455.1 Volvox carteri f. nagariensis | reverse complement strand
AGTTACGTCGTCAGTTTAATCGTGCTAAACGTAACGCGCGACGGGATCACCGGCTGCGAGCCTTGGAGTCATTCATAGCTACATGCAAACGGGATGCGAAGACCCTATGGCAACGTCTGAACGGTAAGCCAGCGTCCAGATGCAATGTGGAAGACGTGTCTGAGTGGACGGACTACTTCGATCGCCTTTATAATGCCTCAGCCTCCTTCGATGAGGTGCAGGAGGCCCGTGTCTGTGCCATTCTCAACTGTATCAATCTCGGTGCGGGCTCCCAAGTCGGGGCGGCGTGGCGTGATTCCGAACCGGTGCATGCTAGACGGTCTATGGCCGACACTATGAATGGTCCGTTCACTCTTGAAGAGGTTGAGGCGGCTTTGTCGTCCCTGTCTAATGGGCGTTCCCCGGGTCTGGGTATGGTTCCGGCCGAGTGCTACAAGTATGCCAAGCGAATCCCTCGTGAAGGTGACGAGGACAGGGTGTCTGTCAATGTTATTGCCCCTGCGATTCGAGACCTTTTCCAGCACATTTGGGATACAGGGGATGTGCCTGACCAGTTTTGCGTGGCGTCTCTCAGTCCGTTATTTAAGAAAGGCGACCCCAGGGTCAAGGACAACTACAGGGGTCTAGCTGTGGGATGCGCCATTGCCAAATGCTATGCCACGGTTCTCGACAGGCGGCTGGCAGCTTTCGGGGATAAAGATGGTGTCCGGTGCCGTTTTCAGGCTGGGTCCCGTCAAAAGCGCAGTACAGTTCCTCAGTTGTTCGTTGTTCGTCATCTTAAAAGTCGTTATGAGCGGCCCGGCAGCAATCAGGCCCTGTATGCGTGTCAGGTGGATTTGAGAAAGCCTTTGATAGAGTGCCCCGGGCAAGCCTGTGGCAGCGTCTTGAG
>NW_003308093.1:5756-6969 GCF_000143455.1 Volvox carteri f. nagariensis | reverse complement strand
CACATGGCCCCTGTACACACTCTCCGTAATCTGCTCTTCATCCACTTCCTGTTATCCCCGCCGACCCAGCTCCTGGTTTACAGCCACCACTACACTGGCAGGCGGGCTCAGCCGCGGTCCATCACAGCCCCCCCACCGTGAGGCGTTCCCAGTCCCGGGTTTACTAGGATCTGGGAGCCCGCACCCACTGGGCTCCAACTTGCACTCCTCTGGTCGTGGAAGCCGGGAACCCCCGATTGCCACACTTCCCATGCCGCTCTGTTGCCCACACTCATCCTGCGCTCGCTGTCAACCTCCTCCTAAATTCCTTAGTAGGCTGTGAGTCAGCTGCCCATTCACCTCTTGTAACTTCACGGCCGTGCACATGAACAGTACCACTGCCGGCCAGGTTCACTCCTGCAACTCCTTGAATATCGGAGGCTGACACCGCGGCCTGGAGGGCCGCCTCTAACCCGAACACCTGGAACTCGTGGGCCTGCTGCTGTAGCTTGAACACACTCGTCTCCACCCAGCTCCACGGCACCAGGTATCCAGCAATTTGCCCCGTGAAGTGTCCTTTGAGAAGCATGTTTGGCTTTTGCCCGATGTATGCCCCAACATGCTGGTGTTGTGGCCCTGCAGAATCCATGCAGCACTCATGCAACTTCTCTTCCTCCCGCTCTGGCATAACACGGCTACGGGTTTACCGCCCGCAGTGCGTGGTGGCTTTGCGCCATTACTCTAACCTGGACCTCCAGGGCCTCCCACAGCTGGGATGTTGGGACTCGGCCAACAACCTCATAATGCAGCGCCTCCGGGCTGCCATGTTGTTTCCTTACGGCGGCCATGCGCCTCTTGGATGGCCTTCTCCCGGATGCCACGGTTCGCCTGGGGCTGCTCTTCCAGGCCAGTGGCTGCTGCCGGATACAGGGCTCCAGCTCCCGCGTTGGTGAGCTGTGTCTCCCGGGCCTAATCCTCAGCCAAGCGTCTGACTGCTGCCGTTTATCCTCCCGTCCTTCCCTGGCTTCCGCACCCCAGGGGTGGCTTCCATGCCTTCCAATCTGTGACTCAGGAAACCGCGCCACCATTCGCTTCTCCTCTTCCACCTGTTCCTCTTAGCCCTGGCTTGGGCTGTCAGGACGACCTTCCGACCCTTGGTACCCGTTGCCCCAATTCCTGCCCTCACCGACGGGCCTCCACAACTGCACCTCATCCATTGCTGCTGTCCGAGTTA
>NW_003308093.1:1108-2353 GCF_000143455.1 Volvox carteri f. nagariensis | reverse complement strand
ATAGGTGTTATGACTGGAGTCATAGCCTTCCCATTTAACCAGATATTCTCGACGTGTTTTGCCGGTTCCACCTCGGATTTTCACATCACGATGGTCAAGTAGTGCCTCAACCATGTAATATGGCTCTTCGTCAATTATGAACGGGGGCGGCGGTTGTCGTGTTCCATCGTCCTTGAATGGTTTGAGCAAGGATACGTGGAAGACCGGATGGAGTCGGGAAGTCGCGGGTAATCCCAATTTAACCGTGTTCTCTCCCACTCGGGCGACAACCTTATATGGCCCAATAAACTTAGGCAATAATTTCTTTGCTCCAGGAGATTTCAACTGGATGTTGCGGGTGCTGAGCAGCACGGAGTTCCCAACCTCAAAACGCACCGCACGCCGATGCTTGTCGACGACAATGCACTGGCAGGATTGAGCAGCTTTAAGACGCTGTTTTGCGTTTTCAATACGTTTGCGCATGACCTTGGGATAGCGGTCAGCGGCAGGCACTTTGGTTTTTAGGTGCAAGTCAACCGGCACACGTGGCTGCTTGATACCATTAAGGCTAAACGGGGTGGCACCCGTTGAGCTCTGCCTCGAGTTATTAATAGCAAACTCGATGAGTGGCAGGTGTTCGTCCCAATCATCCTGAGTGGGCGAAATATAGTGCCTCAGTGTCTCTTCTAGCAAGCGATTCATTCGCTCGGTTTGACCATCAGTCTGCGGATGGTAGGCTGTGCTCATATAGAGGTGGGTGCCTAGCAGGCGAAATGTTTCCTTCCAAAAGTTGCTTGTGAAGCGTGTGTCCCGGTCAGACACAATATTCTGTGGAAGGCCGTGCTGTTTGAAAACCGTAGCCACAAAGAGGCGGGCTAGATCTTCCGCACCGACGGATGTGGTTGTGGGAGCGAAGTGCGTCATCTTGCTCAGGCGGTCCACGAACACTACTATCGCGTCATGCCCATTGCGGGTTGTGGGTAGCTGTGTGACCAAATCCATTGACACACTATCCCAAACGTTATCTGGAATGGGAAGGGGCTGCAGCAGTCCGCCTGGCTTTTGATTTGAAGCCTTATTGCGCTGACAAGAAGGGCAGGTACTAACGTAGGCCTTCACGTTAGTATCCAACCCGGACCACCAAAAATGTTTCGCGATCGCTTTTTTGGTGCGGTCAATGCCGCAGTGGCCAGCGTAAGGAACATCGTGATTTTCGTGGATGATGTCCTTTCGCAAGTCAAGCACATCCGGAACGTACAACTGGGG
>NW_003308093.1:0-1058 GCF_000143455.1 Volvox carteri f. nagariensis | reverse complement strand
GCTGGGCCTCCCTTCTGGATGACAGCCTGGAGGAGATGGACAAGTACAAGTCGGCAGGCGGCCACGTGTCCTACCTCAACAATCTGGCTGACAAGACGATTGGCTGCTATCTGGTGGGCGGCTCCAAAGACAAGCCGAGCACACCATCAGTGCTTGGGGCGGGCTTGGTGCTCAGTGACATGGCAAGTATATATTATGGCAGATTGCTGTACACTCTGTGTTCTAACTTGCAACATATAATTTGGCCATTTCTGCAACTGATTACTCAGTTGGATCCGGTTTTACTAATTCTTTGGTGGTGCAGGCATCGGTTTCCATTGAGGACACCATTGAGATCCTGGTCATTGGCAAGATGAAGGGGCTGCACCACCGTGCAAAATTTACCCTGCCTGAGCCTACCAAGACACTCGCCATCAAGGACTACCCCTTGACCATGTTTGATAAAGTGAGGAACGACAGGACATTGATTAACCACCAGCAGTTCCTGTATCCTGACAAGCTTTCATTACTTCCTATATATGCAGGTAACCTGGCCTGTTCTGGGCATCCTGGCTATCGACAAGGGCAGACATGCTGTGCCCTGGGCGTGTGATACCCTGGGCGTCAGTGCAAAGCAGATATCATCAGCCTTGAAGGGGAACAACATTAAGGGTTAGACGTAGTTGTGACTTCTGGGGCATGGAAACAAGTACAGAGGGATGGTCGGTATAATTGAGGGCCTGCTACATACTGCTAACTAGCATCATGATTAATGTTTGACCTATGTGTCGGGATGGAGTTGGCATGCATGCCTGCTCCTTCTGCACATGCGTATGCATGCTACAACATGTACATATCTCGAGCCATGGTATTGAATGGCTGTTGTGTGATGGGTGTTGTTGCTTGACCCACTAGGATGGATGGTTGCCCATTGCAAATGGCTGCAAAGCCTTGAATTCATGCTGCTGTAAGGCAGCCAGTTTGATTGGTGTAGTAGACCATACGTAATTATTAAACCCTCTATGCATCATGGGCTTATGAAAGGCTGTGCTAAGTAGCCACTGTGTACACATGTGTTC
>NW_003308092.1:5643-6942 GCF_000143455.1 Volvox carteri f. nagariensis | reverse complement strand
AGTGCACCCGAGATACCGTGCCGTCTCGTTGCCGGTCAGCACCCGCAACCCCGCCCCACCTAACCGGTACTCAGCTTCATCAAGCCGCTTCCGCTCACGCATAGCACCCCCAAAAATGAGGACCTCGCACTTGGCGGCATTCGCGGCCATACCCGTCGCTTTGCAGTAGGCTTCGAGTAGCCCCAGAAGGCATTCAGCTCTATCCTGCCCTGTCGCTACCAGTGACACATCGTCAACAAAAAGTAGGTTAGTGAGATCACCGCCTGCCAGGCTAACACTCTGCTCACGAAGGGTGCTCCATCGGCTGGGGAGGCATACACGGCAATTAGCATCATGGGCATCAATATAATGAGCGAATACTTCTATGAAGAGTCCAAAAAGGGTTACGCTAAGGTGACACCCTTGCTTAACACCACGCCCCACCTTGAATTCCGGTCCCAACTTATTTCCTCACTTGACCCGAAACTTCACGTCAGCATAGCTAGCCTTTAAAGAATCGAGGATGCGCCCGTGTAGCCCATACGACATTAGGAAATCCCAAAGTGTCTCATGGTCAACGGAGTCGAACGCCTTACTAAAGTCAATTTGCATGATAATAAGCGGCCTGGCTCCGGCTACAGTGTGCTTCGAGATAAGATGCCTTAATGTAAACAAGTGATGCTCGGTGCCAAAACCATGCCTACATCCAGCCTGGCTAACGGCACGTAGCCTATTGCCCTCGCAGTAATTATTTAATCGCCTCCCTATGATATTGGCATAAAGTTTGCTCAGGGGACCCCCAACTGCGATTCCCCGGTAATTGTCACAGCAAGACACGTCCCCTTTTTTGAATACGGGGGACAGGGTGCTAGTCATGAATTCCCTCGGGTATTCAGCTCCGTATATGCGGTTGAATAGCACCGTTAAGTAAGGCGCCAATACAAGCACGGGTTGCTGCCCTTCAGTTTCCCTGATAGCGTACTTATAATACTCAGCCGGGGTTCCCTCCAGGCCCGCGGACTTATTGTTGCGCATAGCCTTAAGGCCACTAGCAATTTCATCCTCCGTAAAATCCTTGTTAAGCCAAGCAGCTAATTCCCGTCTGTGCGTCACCTGGTCCTCGTCCAGCCATCTAAACTGAATACCCTCATTGCGGCATTGCCTCGTCTCTCCTGTACCATTAAGCACCTTGGAAAAATGCTCGGTAAAAGCATTAATATCTGAGAACCCGCAAGGAGGTGGTTTTCCCCCATGCAGCCATGTCCACAGTCCGCGTGGGTTGAACCGGGCGTCCTTAATCCTCCTCCGCATATCTTCCAT
>NW_003308092.1:0-1597 GCF_000143455.1 Volvox carteri f. nagariensis | reverse complement strand
CTATCACCCTTTTGCGGTCCAGCAGAGCTTGGACCTTGTGTTCACCGGCCCTGTCCGGGATGGAATGCCCTTTGCCGTCCTAAGCAGCGTGACCCATTATAACAGCTTGCTTCCTAGCAAGGACAACAGCTACTGTCCTCCTGTCCTACGGTACTGGTAATGAGTAAAGGCCGAACAGCTAGGGTCAAACACGGAAGGACCCTTTCGGCGCCTAAACAAGGTTTTGCAGTGCGTATCAAAATCCATCTTCAACGTGCACGTCACAGCATTTAGCAGTCGCCACTGAGTTATCCCTGCATCACAAACTTGTATGAAACTTGCAAACAGGTGTAGCAAATCGTTCATGCCAGGTGCAGATAGCTGTGCAGGTGCAGATAGCTGCTAAGCGCATGTGTTGCAGGTGTGCCATGTCTGTATCCTGCGATCTCTGTTAGGTAAACACCCTGTCCCACGGCCAGGCCAGGGATACGGCATGCGTACGGCATCAAGATTTGCTTGCAAAACAAAAGCGCTGGTTGCCTGTGTTTCCAGTATCAGTTCTCTCCTTTGTGCAGCAGAGTCTGATCACCTTACGAACATCTCAAATGGCTTTCGCTCTCACCACCTCTCGCAAGGCTCTGCAGGTCGCATGCAAGGCGACCGGCAAGAAGGCCGCTGCTAAGGTCCGTTTTAATTCGACACCATTTATTTTATCAGCGTGCCATCTTTACAGCCGGCTGCCCCCAAGAGCTCTGGCATCGAGTGGTATGGCCCGAACCGCGCTAAGTGGCTCGGTAGGTTATCCTGTGAAGAAGATCCGATACACAGCGGGTGTAGCGTGTATCAGAGGGCCGGAGTAATCAGTCGGTCTCCTGCATGCTCCTCCTTTCGGTGCAACATGCCGCAGCGTCAGGTTTCTATGCTCAGGCTGCTCTTTCGGTCCTTTGCTTACATCGCGTGATGCATGCTGCGATGAAGGGCACAGGTTGTGCCTTTCCTCCTTTCGTGACCTGCCGTTCAGTAGCCCGCTGCCGCCGTATGCTCGCTTTCCCCTTCTGTGCCCACATCGGACAGGCCCCTACAGCGAGAATGCCACCCCTGCCTACCTGACTGGCGAGTTCCCCGGTGACTACGGCTGGGACACTGCCGGCCTGTCTGCTGACCCTGAGACGTTCAAGCGCTACCGCGAGCTGGAGCTGATCCATGCGCGCTGGGCCATGCTTGGCGCTCTGGGCTGCGTGACCCCCAAGCTGCTGTCCAAGAACGGCGTGCAGTTCAGTGAGGCTTTGTGGTTCAAGGCCGGCGCTCAGATCTTCCAGGAGGGCGGCCTGGACTACCTGGGCAACCTGTCGCTGGTGCACGCTCAGAACATTGTCGCGACGCTGGCGTGCCAGGTGGGCGGGAGGGACGTGGCTGCATGCTTAGGAATGTGTCCGGTCGCCTTACTTGTTAGCTGGCTAGGTGAAACAAGGTGAGGCGCGGCAGCTGTTCTCTGCCAGCGCTTGACTGTGGTAAGCTCACCTGCCTTTTGCGCACTCTTACATTCAGCTTGGCTTTGGATGCCTAGTTTGAGCCTTGTGGCATGTGAGCATTGTGTGATATCGCACATCCAGGAATC
>NW_003308091.1:1653-6936 GCF_000143455.1 Volvox carteri f. nagariensis | reverse complement strand
CTGAGGATCCCCTTGGTCTCATCATCTTTTTGTTCTGCTTCTCAAGCGTCTTGCTCAGCTTCTCAAGCTTTTCACTGCAGCTGCTTCTTTGTTGTCCTCTTTGACCCCCTCAACAAGCTTGTAAAATGCTTCTAAGAGGGTGGGCTCAGCAGAGCCTGTGAGTGCAGCATCAGAAACACAATAGACAAGCAAATTGTGGATGATTCTTAGGCCACACGGGCCAGGCTGATAAGCACAGTTGCTACCAACATGGCTATGTAAACTGCACTTGGTTAAAAAGTGCAAGCAGCTCTAAACATGCAGCCGTTTAATGTTTAGTCTGCAAGAGGCGCTATATTTGACAATCTCCTGAGAGGCGCGCCTCTCCAGAAGAGCTTTGGCCTCAATCATCTTTTTGTTCTGCTTCTCAAGCTTCTTGCTCTGCTTCTCAAGCTTCTTGCTCTGCTTCTCAAGCTTCTTGCTCTGCTTCACAAGCCTCTCGTTCTGCTTAACAAGATTCTCGTTGTGCTGCTCAAGCTTCTCATTCTGCTTCTCAAGCTTCTCCTTAACAAGCTTGTACAATGCTTCTAGGAGGGTGGACTCAGCAGAGCCTGTGAATGCAGCATCAAAAACACAATAGACAAGCAAATTGTGGATGATTCTTAGACCACCTGGGCCAGGCTGATAAGCACAGTTGCTAATAACATGGCCATGAAAACTGCACTTGGTTCAAAAGTACAAACAGCTCTAAACATGCAGCCGTTTAATGTTTAGTCCGCAAGAGGCGCTATATTTGATCTTCTAGGTAAGCTAGACAAGTGCTAGCTGTGGGTCCGCACCAGCAGCAGCACCTGCACGAAGTGAGGCAGGCAGAAGGTGCATACCATGCAGGCCAGCAGTTCCACACAAACCATGCATGATAAAAATGTGGGGTGGGGTCTGCAGAAATACTTGCAGACAGCAGCAGTTTATTTCCATGAGTGGTCAACAATGATGTACTTCACAACAGCACCAAGGTGCCTGGGAGTGCTAGCATGATGCTGCAGCGCTGCAGCACAATAATGAAGGCCCCACACTCACAGCATGTGACCCGACAATCCAACACCCCATCAGGTGCATGTCAAACCTCAGGCTCCACATGGATATTGCATATGTAACATACACACTGTGCTGTGACCATCCATGGAAAATGTTAACCATAGCCTCCACAGTACAACATGCAGATCTGTGTTCCCAGCAGGTTCAGGCATGCAAAATGGATGAAACACAACCATGTGCATGTGCTAGGGGGCCAGCAAGCTGCAGCTCATGAAGGACTTTCTCAGTAAGTTTGCCGATGCCTGTGAAGGGAACTACCCAAGCTAGCACCACCAGCAGCTGCAGCTCAGTGTGCTATTGAGAAAGGTTGTACATCCGATTTACTCTCAACCACAAAGACTAGAAACACTGTTCTAAAGTCACCATACAAACAATGCCTATATTAGGGTTTATTGTTAAGGAAAATCATCCATCACAGCAATAACCTTTCTTGCAAGTTATTGTTTACATCTTGCAAGTTATTGGTTGTGATACTGCAGACAGGCTACAATACCAGAGACAGGACAGAAACCCCCTCCTAAGGAGAAAACTTCTCTGACACCCTAGTTGACACCCTAGTTGATAGTCCACACCACCCAATGTGTGCACAGCAGCATCCAAGATGCTAAAGTTGATATCTTGGCAGTGAGAGCAACCACCATGAGCAGGAGTCTATGCAACACAGGCTCCTCGGCAAAGGATGGACTAGTTGGTGGCACAGGAACCACGCTTAGAATTTACCTAGGGCCTGCCAAATGGCATCCACCACACCAGGCGCCAGATGCACTTCAATGAGATTTTCCCATGCATGTGTAGCTGCACGCAGGCGTGCAGCAGTCCGGTACTTGGCTGCCCACAGTAGCTCCAAGTCCTCTTCATCTAGCCCAGCAGAGTCCAGGCCAGCCTCTGTCACAGCAGTGCACATACGCTGCCTGTAATCTGGCGTCATTGCGCCAAATGCCAACCAACACCACCGGTTCTCGCAGGTTCTGCTTCAGCTGCGTCGACCCCAAATATTTAGTGGAAAACCATCTACGGGAATATTACGGCTGCAAGTCGCCATCAGCATTGCGTTTGTTGCATTTTGCAGCTGCAGCAGCACCTAAGCTCTGATCAGAACCCAAGGAGTGTGGCTTATGTATTCAAGCCGTGTTGGAATAAGTGACGTGGAGCACCTGGCAGAATTTTTAAGCAGCCCCTCGCACAAATGTGTCCGGTCGTACTTCGCGAATAAAGTGTTCGTACATCGTCCCAAAAAAGCCAGGAGCGAATTTTGCCGCGCAGATGCGCGCGTGCGATTCACAAAATGCGCCTGTACAAGTGTATATAAATTTTCTTGGCGGATGAGGACCACGTGCGCCAGCGCGTTGCGCAAGTGGGCATGTTGGCCATAGCCGCACGCGGCATGCATGCTGGACTATTGCGTGGATGCTTTGCAGTAACTGAAAGCACCTAATGCCAACGTCCTAGCTTGCAACTCTGGGCTCGTGAAACTGCCGCGGAAGATGAAGCGCTGGCGACGAGGCAGTTGTATGCAGCACCTTGTTCAGAGTAAAGTCAAATTACAAAGTTGCGCAAAGTATGACATACATAAACTTAATTAAACATAAGAACAGATAAGACGTTTAGAGCCTTGTCGGTGACATGGACGCCGCTGTTGGCTTGGAACAGCTATTTGCTGTGCATAGGGACGTGCCCGCTTTAGCCGTGTTGCAACAGCTCAGGATGGATTTCAGCCAGCAACAGCCTCAAGAGATGCTGCACAACCACCGGGAATGTCTTCAGTTGGGCACGTGTAGTTTTGGTCGGCGGGGTCGAGCAACGTACGCAATGCGCACAGAAACCAAGGTGCAGCGTTCTGTAACATCGCCAACATATCCGGTACACGGTGGCAGGCTTGCCGAGCACGAAATGAAGGGGGGGGCGCATCTCACCATTCAACTAAGCATGCATGTGCTCGGTTGAATGCTCGGTAGCGTGCGAGTTTACCCCTATCAGGATGTTTGTTTGCATATCCCTCCAAGCGAGAGGGCTTGGACCTATGCTGATGTTCGTTCCATGAAGTGAACTGAGGACTGATGCTACGGTGAAAGATTTGCACGTAAATTCGCCCGTGCAATAAAACGCCCTGTAACTCGCTTACGCTAATCTCACATTCCAATATGCCACTGCACTTTCCTCTCCAGCCTGGCCACATTCTCTTCCTCGCAAACGTACTTGGGCACCTAACAATCCAACACCATACGGGCTTTGGAAACGCGGGCAGCTGCTTCACAAGGACCCCCCTATTTGCAAAAGACCAAAGAAGACAAGATGTTATATGTTGTACTGGCTGTACTGGTCAGCAAAACATGTGTACCCCACAGAGGTTGTCAAATCGGTTTCTACGGCTGTGGGAGGGCATAATTTCGATAAATAAAATAAAAAAATTTGGTGCCAAGGAAAACAGCATTTTACATCCAGTACACATTGCAGGCCTAGGGGAGACAAGGGTTCTCCTTCACTCCTTCCGTGGTTAATGTATAAACTGCCTGAAGTTGATATGGTTGCGGGATGCTGATCACTGGTGGAGCCCTGTGAGGTTCACACTCACACATGTAGGAGCCCAAGTGCTGTGGTGCAAATCCCTGGCTTGGTGTTTACCAGGCCAAGGAAGGAGCAGCATGTAGGCCCAACCTAGTGCTTATGTGCTGAGCCAAGGCTGGATGTGGACGTGTTGGGTGATAGGCAGAATCCTGGAGTAGTCGGAGTGTGAGAGTGACTTGTTCAGTGGTGTTTTGATTACCGTCATGGCAGGGGGCAATGATATCAAATACATTCTCTTTATGATGAAGCGTCGCAATGGGAGTGTTTCGCAGTGCATGACGGTAAAATGAATGTGACGCTAAAATGTCGTGACATGTCGTCCCGTGTATGCATCCCTAACAAGGTAGTTCAGGCGAGTTGATGAAGCAGCGGTAGTGCTTCCTTTCAGGAGTTGCAGCGGTGGGGTTTGGGGTGCACTCAAGGATCAGGGCTGCGTCCGTGCATGGAGTGCTGTATGGCATTTGCTCTTTCTCATGCATCAGTTTTTGCTTGTGATGGAGGTAGTGCTATGTACACGATGATCTCACCACTCCTTGTACATCTGTAAAGGTTTGAAGGTATAATGTGGTGGTAAGCTGGATCTCTGACTACGGCATGCTGCATTGAATCACCTTATTCTACTTCATCGTTGGGATTTGCCTGGCCGCCCAACCCTTTCATTTGCTGCGGATGCCTGAATGGTGCACGTGCACCGCGGGGCTATTTCACTGATTGCGGTTGACCAGAAACAGTTGGTGAGTGGCAGTGATTGACCAGTTAATATTTGTACGCGTGAATATTGGAAGCCGCGAAAACACCATGGCCCTGCTGCTGGAATTGATGATGCTGTGTCCTAATGCATCATAAACGGGACCCTGTGCTTCAACCATTCCATTTGCCAGGTGTAATCGTCGAGCATATCCTTGCGCTAAAGTACACCCAGGTTCCCCACCCAAGTGAACCTCGCCTATTATACGCTGCCCACATTGCACACGACAGGATTGCGCCATGCACCAGAGCCATACCAGCAGGTACCAAACACCGGAAATCCTTGCATCCATAGAGCCGCCCATAAGCAGTAAACACAGCACGTCAAGGAAACCTCCCGTCCGTACAAACTGAGGAAACCTTTAGTCTGTATGAAGATAATTGGGCGGACCCTTGGCCGACTGCGGCGCATCAAGCAGCCATCACTCAAGTAATGTATGATTAGTAACTCTACCCCACGGGCCCCTATGTGCCTCTTAAACCGTCGCCATATGCACCATTCTTGGCGTGGGCATATGATGCGCGCTGGCCATGGGCAACATCGTATGATGCCGAGTGACGGAGCAGCAGGAGCTGCCTTAGCAGCAAAGCAGCGGTGTCACCCACAGCTCACCCGTTCACGACTGGTCTGGTTGATGTTGTTACAGGGTGGTTAAGCTTCACCAGTGGCCTCCTTCCCGAGGCAATTCCCTGCTCTCCCCTGCTAGAGGGGCACCCTAAGCCTGGTCTGGTTGTATGCAAGCGGAAGACACCTACCGATTTCATCTGGCCGCACAGCCTAAATGGAGGCGTGTGCACAAACGACCCCAGTGCACATGTAACCACCCCTGGCAGCGACAGAGCCGCGCTTGACCTGCGAACCGCGAACCGCTGTCACCGTGACATATATAAGAA
>NW_003308091.1:0-871 GCF_000143455.1 Volvox carteri f. nagariensis | reverse complement strand
ACATTACATTACATTACATTACATTACATTACATTACATTACATTACATTACATTACATTACATTACATTACATTACATTACATTACATTACATTACATTACATTACATTACATTACATTACATTACATTACATTACATTACATTACATTACATTACATTACATTACATTACATTACATTACATTACATTACATTACATTACATTACACACAATCCCCGATAAGGTCGAGAATATCCTTTGCGACCCGCGCTTCAACCGCATGCGGTCAGCTATGTGAGGATAGATAGCTCGGGGGACTTCATGGCGCAAGAACTTGCATGGAGATGAACCCTTGTCCCCCCCCCGTAAAACGATCGGCCTGCAATGTGTACGGAACGTGCAGCCCTAAAATGCTGTTTTTCTTGGCGCCGGAAGGCGCCAAATATGTTTCAGGTTTATTGACCGAAATTATGCCCTCCTGCAGCCGTAGAAACCGATTTGCCGACCTCTGATCCCGAGATTGAGACTTTGCATTGCCCACCACCGGTTTGGTGTTTGACTTGCTCTCCCTTGTCACTCAGGTTCGCACATGGTCCATATCTTTTTTCCTTTTGGAGCCGGGATCTTATATCTTGTTTAGGTTAACAGTGTCCCCAAGGGTCGAAAGCGTGGTGTTCCGCCGTTGTGAATCAACACTAAGATCTTTTTGTTGTTGTTGTTACATGGTCGTGGGTGCGTTCCCCGTACCTGCAAACCACCCTAGTACGAGCCGAGGGCTCAAGGGCTGCCAAATCGCCTATAAGCACCATCCTACCTCGCACTTCCAGCGAAACAAGTGATGAAGTATACTAACGACCAAAGGGAACGATAGAGTTGCGGTGAGACCATATA
>NW_003308090.1:3031-6269 GCF_000143455.1 Volvox carteri f. nagariensis | reverse complement strand
CTTCCTTGTGTTTGAGTTTGTTTTGCTATGGGACGCGCCTTATATGCAGGACTTCCTTGTGTTTGAGTTTGGTTTGCTATGGGACGCGACTTGCAAGCAGGACTTCCTTGTGTTTGAGTTTGGTTTGCTATGGGACGCAACTTGCAAGCAGAACTTCCTTGTGTTTGAGTTTGGTTTGCTATGGGACGCGACTTGCAAGCAGAACCTCCTTGTGTTTGTTTGAGTTTCCATGCAAGCAACTATGGACAACTAAACCATCCATCCTTGGCCTGTTTTGCAGTCCTGTCAGTATTCCAAGTTCTGCACCTGCAGCCTCATTTTACAGCAGAACACCCAATTCTAATCCTCCAACTGTGTTCCCAATCCTATGGCAGCGACCTCATCCTAAACTTGCGAAAGCCTGCAATCCCCGTCCTGTCGACCAGGGTCCCATCCCCATCCCTGGCCAGGGCTCCCAATCCCCTCCTTGGTCAAGGTTGCAATCCCCATCCCTCAGACAGGGATCCCATCCCCATCCTCACCCCCGACAGCAATCCCCATCCCAAAAGTAGTGTAGCACGCCTAATCCCTAATCCTCACCCTGGGCCCCACATCCCATCCTGACGTCATCAACCCTATTCCCCATCCCGCCTGACCAGTACCTGCCCCCAATCCCCCATCTCTGCAACCCTCTGGCTTTGGGGGTCCTGGCTCAAAGTGAGGCCCACCCTGGAGTTAGTTGTTAAGCTTTCATGTTACTTCCTCATACAGACTGCTTCTCTAGTACTGTGATGTTTTATTGGTTATATTCATTCAAACTGAGCTGAAGTTGCAAGGCGCGAAGATGCTGGCCGCATCATGCCGCACCGCATTCCCAAGCCAGTATGCACAACTCTGAGAAAGTTTGCAGTCTTTATTGTTTTGTTGTGGCACACCTCCACGTAACTCTGCACATTATAGTGCATAGGAGCAATTTCTTGCGCAGAAGTCCAAGTCGACTCAAAAGCATTCCAATTGGACTGTCTGGCTTGATGTAATGTTATCAGGTTGTTTATCGTAGCGCTTTGGCGCCCCCAACGTGGAATGTTGGCGCCGGAATGTGCAGCTGAACTCCTGCGCTATGAACCTGAACCAATGGTGCACGTTCCCAGCCATGGACATTTTGACAGAACACCCTTGTACGTTCTGCCATTCTAACCACAGCATTATAATTTGTTGATGTGGCCGTCCTTCGAACATAACAGTCCTTTCCCCCTTAGGACGCGCGATTTGCAATAGCAGCCAGTGTGCAATTAGATACGTAGACCTCTGTGATGCGAGTTCTTCCTCAGTCGAGATCCGCTTCAACGAGCGTTTGTCGCTTCAGTCTGCTTCGAACGAACACAGCCGGGCGGAATTTGACGCTAGAGGAAATAAGCCATAGAGCAAGAGAAAAATATCTCGCGGAAATAGAAAATAACCCTGGTCATTCCCCTGATTTACGCCTAAAGAGAAAGCCGATATTACAGCACCTGTGTAAACGTAAGGAGTAGGTTTGTAGCTGGCAAGGGATGGGGATGGGACCCTGGCTGACAGCTTTCGGATCTGAACACAGCTGCAGGATGGGGATGGCCCTGGTCGAAGGGATTGGGAAGGGACCCTGGCTGGCAGGATGAGGATTGGGGGAACACAGCTGCAGGATGGGATTGGAAACCCTGGCCATAGGATTGGGGATGGGACCCAGGCTGGCAGGATGGGAAACCTGTCTCAAAGGATGGGATTAGCACCGGGCCCCTAAGATGGGAGATGGGAGTCGGTCACCCCAGCCAGGATGGGGGGATGGCTGACCACTACCACCCCCCGGGATTGGGGGATTAGACCGTTTTTGCAACCCTCTGTATCGGCCGACGGTGTACGGCCCGATCCTCGGAAGACTGCTGTTGTCCAACAGTGGCCTTTGCCCAAGAATGTTTCGAAGCTTCGATCTTTCCTGGGTCTTGCTAATTACTTCAGGAAATTTATTCGTGCGTATGCGGCTTTGGTTAAACCGCTAACGGACTTGCTTTCTCCTAAGACTAAGTGGTTTTGGTCGGAGAAATGCGACGAGGCTTTCCTTCGTGTTAAGGAAGCGCTCACTCGGGCGCCAGTGCTTGCTTTGCCGGATCCTCGTGAACCTTTCGAGGTGATCGCGGATGCTAGCGACTTCGCATTGGGTGCAATTTTGCTCCAGCATGGAAGGCCAGTGGCTTTTGAGAGCCGTAAACTGATTCCTGCTGAGTTGAACTACATCGTCACTGAAAAAGAGCTCTTGGCCGTTGTGCATGCGCTCAAATTGTGGCGTTGTTACCTCGAAGGTGTAAAGTTTACGGTCGTTACAGATCACGAACCTAACACCGCCATGCGCCGTAAGTCTCTGTTGTCTCGACGTGTGGCGCGGTGGTCGGAATTTCTGGAGTCTTTCGATTTCGAATGGCAGTATCGCGCGGGTCGTTGCAATCCTGCAGATCCGTTGTCTCGGCTTCCGGGACACATCGACGTTGAAACGACGAAGGTTATGACGATTAGTGCTCAACGGTTGGGAGAAATTTCTGCCTTCCGTGACACCACCGTAGAGCTTCAGTGCTCTTTTCCTATGTTCGAGTCATCGGTACTTGATGGGTATGGTATCGATCCTTGGTTTAAAATATCAGAAAACACGGTTGCATTATCGCAACGTGGTCAATTCTGGTATCGAGGAGATGCTTTGGTTGTGCCAGATCATGCTGATTTGCGTTCTGCGTCTTTGTCATGACCATCCGTTGGCAGGCCATACGGGCGTAACCAAAACTCTTGATTTGGTGCGTCGTTCGTTTTGGTGGCCTAGGCTGCGTCAATCGGTCGCAGCGTACTGTCGTACGTGTGACAGCTGTCAGAGGGTAAAGGCAGATACCAGTCTCCCTGGTGGTTTGCTTCTTCCGCTGCCGATTCCTGATCAGAAGTGGTCTTTCGTGACCATGGATTTTATTACTGATCTGCCTCCCGATCCTGATGGCAATACTTCGATCTATGTGTTTGTGGACAAACTCACCAAGATGGTTCGGTTTGTGCCCTGTAAGGCCTCTGTTGACTCTGTCAAAGCGGCTGAAATCTTCGTCAACACCATTGTGTGTTCGTACGGTGTTCCGTCTGTCGTCATTTGCGACAGGGATCCTAAGTTTACCTCTGCCTTTTTCGAGTCGCTTTTTGATGGATATCAAATCGACTTGCGTCGCAGTTCTGGTTATCATCCTCAAACGGATGG
>NW_003308090.1:0-1232 GCF_000143455.1 Volvox carteri f. nagariensis | reverse complement strand
GCGGTTGAACGGATACTGGATTACCGTTCCCGAAAAGTAGGCAGAAACCGCCGCCGTAAGCGCACTGTGCACGAGTATCTTGTCAAGTGGGTTGGGTACTCGGCTGAGCACAACAGTTGGGAACCAGAAGCTAACTTTACCCCTGACCTAAAACCTCTGCTGGAAGAAGCACGGCAACGAGCACGGGCAAGGTAAGATTTGCGGGTTAAAGGTAAGTGTTTTAACTCCCGCGCGTTTTGGCCCGGTTCTGCTCTGCCAGTTTCTTGCCATGCATCGAGGACGCTGCATCTAGAGGGGGGATAGTTGTTGTATTCCGCTTCTTAAATCTGGGCCCAAACTGATACATTTTTCTGTCTAATTTTTCCTTTCTCGCTTGGCGCGGTTACTGGACAAATTCGCTGGAACTAACTGAATTCCAACTGCCTATTTTTGCCGCTTTTTCTGTCAGATCTTTATGGCTCCGACCTCTGGGTCAGACGGCGAGCGGGAAGCTGTCATGGATGCCAACAAGTAAACGCCGCCTCAGGCGGAAGTCCATACTTGCAGAAGTATGGGCGGGGGTCGTAGCACAGGCTACGACTGGGACGCTGGTCCCTGGCTCGCGGAGCCCCGTCATCGATTGGAAGCATGGATCAACGGTACGCCATTCCGGACTGGACCGCTCCTTTTCGGAATTGGCTGTACGATTCATGGGATGGCCGCATCCTCCGCTATTTAAGCGGGCGAAACTCTTCCAAATCGGTGTCTTCCGACGCCACCATCCAGTTGTGGTTTAGTAAGATACAACAGTTGGAGAACTATTAATCTTTGCCGTACTCAGCCACCAAGTGCTCCGAGTGTTGGTGTGTGTCCCAGGACTATCGTACGTGCACACAGGCTCCGGCCACACAGACTCATCAGTGAGATAGTGTCCCCGGACATCACTGAACACTGCGCTCTCACTAGAGCCTTGTAAGAGTCTCATTATCTTTTGAGCGCTGGCAGACTCTCTATGTCGCGTCAATCCCCACCGCTCAGCTCGGCCCCCAGGGTCCATCGAGCATTCAACTGCGCCAGCGCGCCCTAGGAAAGGTCACGCAAAGCAACAAAAGGGAGTGAAGAAGGGTCCGCCCCTCCCTGCTCAGCACAGCAGCAGCCTCACCCAGGACTGGAACCCGTCACTGAGCAGCACGAGCAGGAGGAGGAGGTGCTGTGGCTTGAGAACCCTGAGTACTTCCGGTACTGCATCAGGG
>NW_003308089.1:4640-6930 GCF_000143455.1 Volvox carteri f. nagariensis | reverse complement strand
GGGTGTTCGAGTTATCATACGCACGACCTCAGGATTGGAATATTTGTTGTTGTTGTTACATGGTCGTGGGTGCGTTCCCCGTACGAGCCGAGGGCTCAAGGGCTGCCAAATCGCCTATAAACACCATCCTACCTCGCAGTTCCAACGAAACAAGTAATGAAGGATACTAACGACCAAAGGGAATGATAGAGTTGCGGTGGGACCATATGCGTTCCAGCATCCTTGCCAGGCGTTCAGGTTCCCACTTCATAGCGTCCTTCATATGCTCGAAGCGTGGGAAACCCATATCAGATCTGATTTTGTTGTACACCGGACAGTCCATCAAAATGTGCTTCTCGTCCTCGATATGGCTATCAGTGCCGCAGCAAGGGCATACTCGCTCCTCCCTTTGTATATAACGCCGTCCCTTACGCGCTCTGTTAGCCGCCAATGCCCAACAGCAAAGCCTAAACTGCATAAGCTTGCGGTTCGCTGAACGCGGGATAAACATTGCGATATGCGGGAGCACCTCCTTCCTGCCCGCTTGCTCGGCCGCCAGCCCCATCCAATGCTTATACTTCGCCATGTGAATTCCTGGTTGCTTGCCGTCTGACGGGTACACGTCAGGCTGGACATCTAAACGCGTATGCTTCCAACCACTCGCTAATCGGTCCTTGAAGTCCAAAACCACACCTTCTGGCATTGGCCTGTTCATCAGCCACTCCACTCGTTCGTCTACCTCGTGTAGCCCTTGCGGGGCCTCTTTCCATACGTCGTGCCCCAAAAAACATAGAAAACGGAGGAGTAGTGCCCCCATCCGGCCCCTTCGGGGTTGGAGAGGGACTCTGCGACCTCCTGTCGTAAAACTTGGTATGCCACAGACCCACGCTGTAAACGAACATGGTTCCAAAACCTCACAACCTGCTTGAGAACGTGGTAGTGTAGGGGTAGCTGCGACAGCTCTGCAAACAGGAGGCGGTGTGTTGGTCTGGCAGCTCCTACAATTTGTCGCATGAAAGATATCTGAAGCTGCACTGCTGTGTCCTTTAGGCATGCCTCGAAGGGCCCCTCTGCAAGGTTACTCGCATCACTCCGCCTCTTGAGCCTGTCCAAGACCTCAGCTAGCATAAACGGCCCCCAGACAGGCCACAGCTGTCACTCATGACAGTCTGACAAGTTACCCAAACAGGCCACGGGACGACAGGGCAACCCTTCGCATCAACACACGGCCACATGGCCACACGGCCACACGGCCACACGGCCACATGGCCACATGGCCACATGGCCACACGGCCACACGGATACACGGACACACGGACACACGGACACACGGCCACACGGACACATGGACACACGGCCACACACGGACACACGCACACACGGACACACGGACACACGGACACATGGCCACACGGACACACGGACACACGGACACACGGACACACGGACACACGGACACACGGACACACGGACACACGGACACACGGACACACGGACACACGGACACACGGACACACGGACACACGGACACACGGACACACGGACACACGGACACACGGACACACGGACACACGGACACACGGACACACGGACACACGGCCATGGGCAATCCAACAGAGCGGGGTCCCCCTTGGTTGCGGTCATGCGGTCAATTTTCCACTATTACGTTGCTTATGTGCCATGTATTTCCATAGCTTGTCTGACGGTAGTTCCCAGCAACATGCGGCTTTTATGAAGCTAGATAGACGTATGGTAATACCTTCTCATCCGTACCGAATGTGTATGTGTGTATAAATCCGTCATACGCACACCCATGGGAAGCTCAGCAGGTCAACAGGTGCAGTATACTCGTACAGTCTTTAGGTACGACTAAAAACTGAAATCGCTGCGTGCAGTAGTAGTGTGTAACTCAGCGATGCACACCTGGACGCCTGCTGCCGCGTTAGTCTGGGTGGAGCCGATGGGTGGTGGTATCCATGGCAGCTGTTACACAGATGGAGCTCGAGTCCCCGGAAAAGCTTCCATACGTGTGTGTAATGTGGAGCATTTTGATAGCCATCAACATCGTCAGTCATAACCTACCTAAGAAGGCACGCTGTGTCAAAGCAACGAACCAAGCAAGCAACTGCGTGGATGGTAACCGCAACAAACACCTACCAATGGATCACACCCATTAGTTCCCTCAAGCAGAAACCTGCAAAGATAACGAAGGGCACACAGCCCAGTCCAAGCAAACGCACAGCACCGACCCCGTGGTATATGATAAATGCTCTACTAACGGCTCACTGGTACCATCCACTAGCACGGGTAT
>NW_003308089.1:0-1184 GCF_000143455.1 Volvox carteri f. nagariensis | reverse complement strand
TATCCAGTCAGGAGAGAGGAATGTGGTGGAGTCAGGACATCAAAGACAGAGTGGGATACCGGTGGGCTGTGGTAGGCTGGAAGTAGATGTGCAGCGGCGTTAACTTGCTCACCTTGGGAGGACGTGGCTTATTTGAGTTTCTTGCTTCAACGTCTTGTGCACTCACTCCTGCAGAGATACACCACACACGGGGCCACAAGGCCGTGCACCACCTGGTTCCCTGGCAGATGCCCGCAGGATTCGGGTCTCGGCACCCAATGGCCTCTCTCCAGCTACGTCCCCCATGTCCTCCGCCACTCACCCTGCGGTGCCATCAGGCACAGTACGGCCACCACCGCCAGCAGCACCAGGCGGCTGGTCATGGCCCGGTGGGGGCTGCTGGACGCTGCAAGTCGGGTCATGTGGGACCACGTGAGGCGAGGCTGACTGTTAGGGACCTGACCCGGCCTAGTCACAAGTCGGGGGAAGCCTCAGCAGCAAGATTACAGCTTAGGTCGAGGTTCACGAGGACCCAGCCAAGCAGGTGCTCCGCTTAGGTAGAGCGGAGGAACTGCGCGTCACCTAAACACCAGCCACCGCTCTGCATGCAAGTTCATCAGTGTTCGATGTTCATAGCACGACACCTACGCAATGTTTTATAGCAAGATTGATACAGCGCCATTTAGTTTTCAGGTGATGGCTTATGGGACTGGCTTCGTCGCTGACAGGCTCGTGCAGCAGTGGGGGGCTTGACGGCCCAGCCGGTTCGGTGGGCCGTTCCGATTGCAGCGGACACTGGTGGGCGGCACTGGATGGATCGTCCTCTTCCCCGATACCAACTTGGCGGCCTGCACACCTGCGCGCGGAGAGAATGATGCCGATTATCCAAGTAATTCGTCGGAACAACATTCGCAGCTAGGCTGGCTGCAAATGTCGTTTGGCAGGTAGGACGCCCGCGGCCACGGTAAAGCCATTCCATTAGCCAGCAGCAGCAAGGTAGCAGACCTACATGGCCGGGGACATGACAGGATACACCGTGACGTGTGACGAGTTGGCGCCTGAGCGCGTTATACGCTTGACGTATCGATGCCGATACAGTCCTTTTCACAAGCTCGTTAAAGCGCTTCATTCTTTCGCTGTCCGGCTGCCTATCTGAGGCTGCTGATACGCGCATTAGTTGCTGTGGGGTTGCCCTCATGAGGTTG
>NW_003308088.1:5934-6936 GCF_000143455.1 Volvox carteri f. nagariensis | reverse complement strand
TGAGGATCCCCTCCCACTAGCGGGAGATGCTTGGGGTCAGGAACCCCCATGGACCATTGTCGTCACGACCAGAGGACAACAAAAGCAAGCAAACAGGTAGCAACATCATCGACACACAGCGATGCGTTTTATGGCTCAGAACAGATCCATCCGTCTCCCAGCTAGCGAGAGATGTTTGGGGTCAGGAACCCCCATGGACCATTGTCGTCACGGCCAGAGGACAGCAAAAGCAAGCAAACAGGTAGCGACATCATCGACACACAGGGATGCGTTTCATGGCTCAGAACAGATCCATCCGTCTCCCAGCTAGCGGGAGATGTTTGGGGTCAGGAACCCCCATGGACCATTGTCGTCACGGCCAGAGGACAGCAAGCTAGAAAACAAACAAACAGGTAGCGACATCAGCGAGCGCGAAGAACGCGTTGGGAGGCGGAGGTTCGCCCTGCAGTAGGGAGCAGTCTGGAACAGGTGGAAGAGAAAACCCGGGAGACCAGGGTCATCACAGCGACTGCAAATTAGCATGCCACAGCAGGTCAAGAGCGCTCGGTGGAAGAAAAAGTCGGTTTTTGGAGTAGTTATAATCATGAGGTGTCATAAACAGCCTCTAAGTTGTCGTCATAGCGCAGTAATTTTATTAGAGGAATAGGCACTGAGTCATGCCAAATGACCATAATAATGTGCAGGCCAGTACCTAGGTGCTCATGACGTCGAGTTTCTGGCCACGAACAAGCAGCGATACCAGCCCAGTGCTCTGGCTGCCAGTATAATGTTAGGTGGAGGGGACCGGACGCCCGCAGCACCTGACCGTCAAGCAGCGTGCACCCAAGCAAGGCACAAGAGCAGCAAAAGGATTGCAAGCCACCATACATCCATATGCATGAGGACAGCCACGTATCAGTGACTCGACGCANGCGGCCAATCAGGACATGTCTGGACGCAATCGTCCCAGCCCCAAACCATGACGAGGAGCTAGGATAGCGTGCTCCATCAACAGCAGCAAGG
>NW_003308088.1:0-1489 GCF_000143455.1 Volvox carteri f. nagariensis | reverse complement strand
GTCGTATGCTGACAGGAGGCACTGGAGCGTTTGCCTCAGACCGCAACAAAGTTGCACCCTATGCGCATTGCCACCTGTGGCGCCCAAGAACATGGGCTGCCCCAGACTGCGTGACTTCACCAGGTAGGTTCACTCCTGCAGGGCAGGAACCTGGCTACACCACAGCAGTAACAAGTTGGCAGGCTTCATCATGGGCAAAGCAACAGTGCTAAACTATGGACATGATAAACAAACACGAGGCAATATAGCATATGCGTCTCATACGCAGGCTCATTCTGTAGCAATTGTAGCGACAGATACATAGCACGGCTCAGAACAGATCCATCCGTCTCCCAGCTAGGGGGAGATGCTTGGGGTCAGGAACCCCCATGGACAATTGTCATCACGGCCAGAGGACAGCAAAAGAAAGCAAACAGGTAGCGACATCATCGACACACAGCGATGCGTTTCATGGCTCAGAACAGATCCATCCGTCTCCCAACTAGCGGGAGATGCTTTGGGACAGGAACCCCCATGGACCATTGTCATCACGGCCAGAGGACAGCAAAAGCAAGCAAACAGGTAGCGACATCATCGACACACAGGGATGCGTTTCATGGCTCAGAACAGATCCATCCGTCTCCCAGCTAGCGGGAGATGTTTGGGGTCAGGAACCCCCATGGACAATTGTCATCACGGCCAGAGGACAGCAAAAGAAAGCAAACAGGTAGCGACATCATCGACACACAGCGATGCGTTTCATGGCTCAGAACAGATCCATCCGTCTCCCAACTAGCGGGAGATGCTTTGGGACAGGAACCCCCATGGACCATTGTCATCACGGCCAGAGGACAGCAAAAGCAAGCAAACAGGTAGCGACATCATCGACACACAGGGATGCGTTTCATGGCTCAGAACAGATCCATCCGTCTCCCAGCTAGCGAGAGATGTTTGGGGTCAGGAACCCCCATGGACCATTGTCGTCACGGCCAGAGGACAGCAAAAGCAAGCAAACAGGTAGCGACATCATCGACACACAGGGATGCGTTTCATGGCTCAGAACAGATCCATCCGTCTCCCAGCTAGCGGGAGATGTTTGGGGTCAGGAACCCCCATGGACCATTGTCGTCACGGCCAGAGGACAGCAAGCTAGAAAACAAACAAACAGGTAGCGACATCAGCGAGCGCGAAGAACGCGTTGGGAGGCGGAGGTTCGCCCTGCAGTAGGGAGCAGTCTGGAACAGGTGGAAGAGAAAACCCGGGAGACCAGGATCATCACAGCGACTGCAAATTAGCATGCCACAGCAGGTCAAGAGCGCTCGGTGGAAGAAGAAGTCGTTTTTTGGAGTAGTTATAATCATGAGGTGTCATAAACAGCCTCTAAGTTGTCGTCATAGCGCAGTAATTTTATTAGAGGAATAGGCACTGAGTCATGCCAAATGACCATAATAATGTGCAGGCCAGTACCTAGGTGCTCATGACGTCGAGTTTCTGGCCACGAACAAGCAGC
>NW_003308087.1:4662-6956 GCF_000143455.1 Volvox carteri f. nagariensis | reverse complement strand
GTCCACCCTCGACCCTGCAGCAGCAGCTGTCGCCGCCGGCGCAGCAGCAGCAGCAGCAACATCAACAACAACAAATCTCAGCTGTCGTTATGGCCGGTGTTGGCGGCGGCGCTGGCAGCTTGCCGCCACATCCAGGCAGTGTTGCACCGCAGGCTGCCGCACTCTTCCGCAACGCAGCCGTCAGTCACGGGGCGGGTAGCGGTGGGCAGGCCGCGTTCGTACACACGGCGTCGCAGCAGCAGCAACAGCAGCAGCAGCAGCAGCAACAGCAGCAACAGCAGCATGCGATGCTTTCCCACGCCCACAGCGCTTGCATGGGGCCCACAGCAACTGGAGGAGTGTCTGTGTCTCCGTCGGCCCATGGCTTCACGGCGGGCGGGCACGCGAACCTATGGGCCGAGGCGGCGTCGGGCTCGAACAGCACATCGGATAGACAGCAGGTTGTTCGGATGGGTTTCTTCGGGCCTGACCACTTGTTTGACCTACGTTACAAGAAGTGGTAATTTCGCATTCATGGCATTCGTTAGGGCGCAGGCGGGTAGGTCTGATGCTGAAATCGTCTTCCCGCTGTTCAGCGGCCGCGTGTGAACTGTACCGTTCAGCGCCCCGCCAGGGGGTCCGTAGCGCCGACAGGAGCGCAATTAATACCGTTTTTTGTCCGTTCGGCGTCCGCGTTCCCCGCTGAAGCTGCCTTCGTTGCACAGAAGCCGCCGTGCTTCATGTAGCTCACCCGTCCTATTTGACCCTATCTAACCCTTTTATCTAAACCGTGGGTGGCCACTTCAGGGGAGTCTTGCGGCTGTGGCAGGGCCAGGGGCTCCTCCAGGGCCCATGTCAGCGCCGCCGTCGTCCAATCGCCACAAGCGGTCTGCTTCGATTGACGTGTCCTCCCTGATTGCGACGCGGGACGGCATAGGGCCCGCGAAGGACTACCTGGCGCCGGCGGCCTCACAGTCGCCGGCGGCTGCCAGCCATGCGCCTCAGGGCCACCTGTCGCCAGAACGTCGGTCGCCCCTGGCGCGAGATGGCGGCACAGGCACCGGCACTGGCACTGGCAATTTCATGATGGGACATAAGACCGCACCGCCGGCGTTGGAGGCCTTGCGCCAGAATCACCCCGGCATGTCGTTGGCCCAAGCGGTGAGAGACTATGGTGTGGTGGATGGATGTCGTTCATGAGAGGAAAGATGACTTCCAAACCCCCGAAATTGAAAACTAAGGATTAGTCAAGGAGTCGAGCGCGTGGTGGCAGGGTGTGGCATTGCTAAAATGTTATTGCGCTCTGTGTTACCACAAAAGCTGGGGGATTGAGGAATATATCCGACGTGGCTGCCTTCCGTCTGCGTGGTAAGGAATATTTGACATCGGGTAACCTGCATGCAACGGTAGCGGAGAAGAACGGTGTCCCCCGTCCTCGGACACAGCGTTGGGGGTTCATCGCTTAGATGTGTTTCGCATGGCCTTCCCTCACGCCCTGCCCTGTCTTCTTCTAATGCACGCTTCCTATTAACATGCCGACTGTCATGTCTTAGGCTTTGGCGGAGTTTGAGGAGGAGGTGTTGGAAGAGGGGTATGATGAGGACGACGAGGAGCCTGAAGACGACGAGGACGGCGACGGGGGGGAGATGGAGCCGGCCGTGGACGAGTCGTTGAATTCCGCAGCCGGCATTGATAGGCTGGGCTCCGTCATCTTGTCTGTGGCCCTGCCGCTGGCGGCGCAGGGCTCCCTGCATCGGCAGATGTACGTGTCACAGCAGCAGCGGCCGCCGCTGACGATGACGCCCACGCAGCCCCAGCAGCCCCAGCAGCAGGCACCAGCGGCGGGCTGCAGTCCTCCAAACCACATTGGCCATGTCCCATACGAGGTGAGCTAAAGCACTGCGCGACGGTTACCTTCTCTCGTTGCCTCACTAGCTGTCGTACCGTACCCATCGCATACCGTTGCAGCGATATTGACAGAGTGTATAGACTGTAACCATTTGACGGCTAATGCTGATTTCATGGCCCGTTGCTCTTGTCCCGCGCCCGTTCTTCTTTATCCCACAGCCACAGTACTCGAACGAGCCGTCTCTAAGTTCCATTCCGTCTCCGACCAAAGACGGCCTGGTCCGCCCCACCTCCGAGACCTCCTACCCTTCGTCTACCAGTGGTGAGGGCAGTGGGTGCTTGGAGAGCGCTGCGGGGCCGGCGTCTGGGCCCGTACCAGCTTTCCCCGCCGTGCAGGAAGCAAACGGCAGCCTGGCCGCTGCTGCCGCCTCCGCTGGTGTTGGCGGGGGCGGGGGCAAGGGTGGGGC
>NW_003308087.1:0-2069 GCF_000143455.1 Volvox carteri f. nagariensis | reverse complement strand
CGTGCTGCGGTCTGCAGTGCTGCTGGATTTGTAACTCTGGGCTTTAACGGCCCTGCTTTAAACCTCAATACGTTCTGTGTGTTGTGTGCGTGTTTTTATGCCAGAAAAGAATGAGCCATAGCAGGAGGACGAAGAAGGCGAGAAGATGAAAGATTTCCAACTGTGGGGTTGTTGGTGTGAAACGAGAAGGGAGAGAGTTCACGGCCCGGCGGTTGACGTCCAGTATGGTATATCGATTCTATTGTACATACTGGCGCAGGCGCCTAGCGCCTCCGGGGCCTGACTCCCCGGCTCGTATCACCAGAAGGCAGAAGGCCGCTGCTCAATCCTTCCGAGAGCCCCGGACAGCTTCAGCAGCCCGTCCGGTGACCAATGACCAATTGAGCAGTACCCCAGTGATTGCATCCCCTCTGCCTTTCCTTTCTGCCGCCGTCCTTTGGACTTGTTTCAGAATTTGTTGCACAAGCGTCCCTTGTATCGGTTAAAATGTTGTATTCAGTCCCGGTCGCACGGCTCTTGCTTGCTTTTCTTTCTTTCTTTCTCGGACGCGGCGCCGCTGTTCTGTTTTGAAGTACAGTACGTCTTATATTGTATGTGGTGTTGCCCGCGTAGCTAGAGCCGTGGCTACCTTCCATTCTGTTGTCTAGGCGGTTGCTGGTTGGGGGTTAGAGGGGAATAGGAGGGGGGACTGTACGGAGAAGGTGTAGATATGTAGACACCATACAAAGACGGGCAGGCAGGCTGTGTCTTGCTCGTGATGGCAATTCACGTTCGTACCGCAGATGTTCGTGGACAGTTTTGGGGAAGGGGTCAACCCCCTGCATTTGGCTTTGCTGGTGCTTGCGCTTCTGGTTGCGCTTCTTGTTGCGGTAGCTTTTACGCCCCTCTGGGCATTTCGAGTGGTCGCTGTGCCCTAGCAGCTCGGGCTTACACCTCGACTGATGGACGCCTACATTTAGTTACGTGTTTCTGGCGGACAGGGGGTTGTAATGGGAGCTTCGCCTGTGCACAAGGCATCAGGCTGCCATCGTTTATCCAGATTGGATGTGTGAAGGCAGCAGGTAGGTAAGTAGGTAGGTAAGTACCTAAATAGCTAGTAGGTAGGTAGATGGTGCGCCGCAACTGAGATGCAAGATGGCAGCGTGTGGCTGGTCGGGCATTTGGGTTTTTACTGTGTTAGGGTTTTAGGTAGGGCTGCAGCTCTATTAGAATGTTAGAATAATTATAACTAATTATAATGTATAATTTCTAATTAGAATTTTAGAAGAGCAGGCCTAGAATGGGTTAGAACGTTCTGATGTTGTACTTTTTGAATGCCCCGAAACCAACACACATTTAAAGCGAAACGACAGCCTTGACTCGTTTAGTCCCCCAAAAATGACCGACTCCGGTGCCGGGCCGTCTAAACAAACAACAAAGAAGATACTTACACGTATGGCAAGAGCGAGCTGGATGCGGCGGCCTATTGTGAGGCACTGAAAAGCGCCAAAGCTAAGTGGAACGCGGTGTGCATGATGATGAGGTTATGATGAAGCTGATTGGAGGGCTAGAGGTGCAGGAGTGAGCGGGTGGTTTGGAGTTCTGGTGGTGTGGCTGTGTGTAACACAGCAAAGGCGTAACCCGGGATGCTCAGATTGGCATTTGCGTCGTTACATTGCCCCCCACTTAGCAATGGACGTCCTCGGCCATTATTTCGAGCACAGGAGCCATCCCACCTCGTGCCAGTGCGCTGGTTTATCCATTACACCATGAATTCGCCAATTTGCGACTTGCTGGTTGCCAGAATCGAACCGCCGACCCGAAGTTTATTTCGGAATTCGTGCGGTCCCGTCTCGATACCATTGTAACACAGCAAAGGCGTAACCCGGGATGCTCAGATTGGCATTTGCGTCGTTACACTGTGCGTTGGGCCCTGATCCTCTCTATTTCCCAGTGTCCAGGCGATGTACTCAAGGGTCCAGAAGTCAGTTTATTATTGCTGGCTTTGGTGGTATTTGCGTGCATGTTGTGTTCGTGACAAGCGTGCTGGAGCCCGATTCGGGTCGGGGCACCCCTGGGTTCGGCTGGCA
>NW_003308086.1:5947-6932 GCF_000143455.1 Volvox carteri f. nagariensis | reverse complement strand
TGCAGGCAGGTAGTTGTGGGGCACAGCTGTGCCAGGGTTGTTTTTCTTTGTGGATTCGTTACCCCTTGCCCTCTTTCTTGTTCCTGATGCTATGGAGGGTGGCTGGGGCTGGTTGGGGGAGGGGGGTGTGTATGTTTCGCCTCCGTCATTGACGTGCCTTTGACGTGCCTGCCCTAATTGACGTGCCTGCCCGAATTGACGTGCCTGCCCTAATTCTCATGTTCCCATCCACGTGCTGCACGTGCAGCAGGCCTCGGACGATGGGGCCGACGTCCAGCCGGGAATGGAGGTAAGATGGGGAGGAGGGTCAGGGCTCTTATGTGTTTTACGTGGGGCATCAAAACGCTGTCGTACTCCGATATGGCTATCGGAGTACGGCAGATTTGTTTGATGCAGGCAGGTAGTTGTGGTGCACAGCTGTGCCAGGGTCGTTTTTCTTTGTGGATTCGTTACCCCTTGCCCTCTTTCTTGTTCCTGATGCTATGGAGGGTGGCTGGGGCTGGTTGGGGGAGGGGTGTGTGTATGTTTCGCCTCCGTCATTGACGTGCCTGCCCTAATTGACGTGCCTGCCCGAATTGACGTGCCTGCCCTAATTCTCATGTTCCCATCCACGTGCTGCACGTGCAGCAGGCCTCGGACGATGGGGCCGACGTCCAGCCGGGAATGGAGGTAAGATGGGGAGGAGGGTCAGGGCTCTTATGTGTTTTACGTGGGGCATCAAAACGCTGTCGTACTCCGATATGGCTATCGGAGTACGGCAGATTTGTTTGATGCAGGCAGGTAGTTGTGGTGCACAGCTGTGCCAGGGTCGTTTTTCTTTGTGGATTCGTTACCCCTTGCCCTCTTTCTTGTTCCTGATGCTATGGAGGGTGGCTGGGGCTGGTTGGGGGAGGGGTGTGTGTATGTTTCGCCTCCGTCATTGACGTGCCTGCCCTAATTGACGTGCCTGCCCGAATTGACGTGCCTGCCCTAATTCTCATGTTCC
>NW_003308086.1:0-1358 GCF_000143455.1 Volvox carteri f. nagariensis | reverse complement strand
CCTCAAATATATTTGCCGTTGGTGCCTTTCATTTGCGCCAGCCAATCTCTTGGCAGTACAGCGGCGACCCACAGGCAGGATCTGTACCTGTCTCATTGTGCATTGCCACTCATTGCAGCATCAAAAGATGGGGGCCCTTGTGAAGCAGCTGCCCGCGTTTCCAAAGCACGTATGGTGATGTGGAAGGTGCGGAAGTACGTCGGTGAAATATAATGTGGTAGGACTGGAGAGAATAGTGTAGCAGTATAATGTATTGTGAGTGTAGCTGAAGCTTTCATCGTGGGCGCGTCTCGTTGCAAGCTAAGCAACGCGTATACATGACGTGTAGCATCAGTCCTCAGTTCACTTCTTGTAACGAACATCAGCATAGGTCCAAGCCCTCTCGCTTGGAGGGATATATGCAAACAAACATCTTGATAGGTAAACTCGCATGCTACCGAGCATTCAACCGAGCACATGCATGCTTAGTTGAATGGTGAGATGCGACCCCCCTTCATTTCGTGCTCGGCAAGCCTGCCACCGCGTGCGTTCCGGATATGTTGGCGATGTTACAGAGACGCTGCACCTTGGTTTCTGTGCGCCATGCATACGATGCTCGACCCCGCCGACCAAAACTACACGTGCCCAACTGAAGACACACCGGTGGTTGTGCAGCAGCTCTTGAGGCTTTGTTGGCTGAAATCCATCCTGAGACGCTGCACCTCGGTACCTGTGCGCAATGCGTACGCTGCTCGCCCGCGCCGACCAAAACTACATGTTCCCATCTGAAGACAATGCCGGTGGTTCTTAAACAGAATTTGAGCTTGCTGCTGGCTCAAGTCCTTCCGTAGTAGCTGCAACACGGCTAACGCAGGCACGGCCGAATGCGCTGCGAAAAGCTGTTCCAAGCCCTCAGCGGCATCCATTTTACTTGCAAGGTTCTGAACGACTTTCGCGATTCTTCTCTTTACCTAATTCTGCGTTGTTATTATTTATTTCGTAAGAGTGTAGCTTGAGTTTAGTCGGAACAATGTGCATTATGCGCTGCGCTACCGAAAGCAGGCGCCTTATGGCTGATTCTTCGCCGACCGCTTCATCTTCCGCGGCAGTTTCACGAGCCCAGAGTTGCAAGCTACGACGTTGGCTTTCGGTGCTTTTATTTACTGCAAAGCATCGACGCAATAGTCCAGCGTGCGGCTATGGCCAACATGCTCACCTGCGCAACGCGCTGGCGCACCTGGTCCTCATCCGCCAAGAAATTTTATATACATTTGTACAGGCGCATTTTGCGAATCGCACGCGCGCATCTGCGCGGCAAAATTCGCTCCTGACTTTTGGGACGAGATGTACGGATTCTCTATTCGCGAAGTACGACCGGA
>NW_003308085.1:5868-6952 GCF_000143455.1 Volvox carteri f. nagariensis | reverse complement strand
GAAGTCAAGACACGACACGCGCAAAACTGAGGCGAAATAACCCAAACTGAAACACACAGGACACGAGTCACACACAACACACATCCTATGCGTAGCGCTAGGTTGTCACGAAGTGCACTATCCTCGGGGCGCGTTCCGGAAACTTCGCTCTGAACCAGGCATAGCGGTCGGACAGCTTAAACGAGGTCCAGGCTGGGGTCGCCAGGAAGGCACGAAGTGCTGGAAGGCTGCGTACGTCATCGTACGGTTCCCAGGACGCGTCACGGCCACTGGCGGTAGACCACTGAACTAGGAACATGACGGACGGCCGACCACGTCGGTTATAACCTAGGCGAACTGCAGTAACGATAGTGTCGGCGTGGTCGTACGGTGACTCCAGTGTGATGGGCACGGCGGGTGGAGCTGGAGGACGACGGTGAGAAGGCTGGTGATAAGATTAGCAACAGTAGGTTGAGGTGAAGGGCAGTCCGATGGTTGGGGCAAAGGTGCTGGATGGGGACTGGAGAAATGAACGATGAGAGTTCTGACAGACTTGAAGGCGATGACGGATGGTTGGCAGAAGATGGTGAAGGATGGGACGAGGTGGAAACGGGGTGAAGGGTGGTATCAGGGAACAGGGTGGGGGATGAAGACGTGAGAGTAAAAGGGTGTAATCGCTGTTCGCCTGGAATGCTCCCGTCGTTGTCGAGGTTGCAGCTGCACGAGCACACTTGCAGCCGGCAAGACGGGCAGGCTTACGGACGATTTTCGCGAGACGAAGAACGTTGGTGATGACGACGAAGTAGGTGACGACGGAGACGACGAGATAAGAGGAGACGAAGACGACGAAGTAGGTGACGATGGAGACGACGAGATAAGAGAGGACGAAGACGGTGCGCGAAAGCATCCAGTCGCTGTCCACCCGGTGCGCTTCCGTCGTGGAGGCTGCAGCTACACGAGCACGCATACAACCTACATGGCGGGCGGGCTTACTGGCGATCTGGGTTAGGCGCGAAACGTTGAACGGTGACGGCGGCGGGGTGTCAGACTCGGCTGACCGTTGCACAGCAAAACGCACCGGCAAGCTGTGGCTAACCTGTTCTGC
>NW_003308085.1:0-1631 GCF_000143455.1 Volvox carteri f. nagariensis | reverse complement strand
ATGTGTAGAGGCAGACAGACAGACAGACAGACAGACAGTTCATAACAGCTCAACAATATGGAGGCAGACCGTCGTGGTACAGACCGCCAGCAAAAGAAAAAACAGCCAAACAGACAGATGTACGGACAAATAAACACACTGACGGACTCTCGTACGCTCGTTCGTACATGTGCATAGGGCTGGTGGTGGGGATGCGCCTGCAGACCTCCAGCGCGAGGGGCGCCGCCCCCGGTTGCCCCGGAGGGGTTCATCGAGCCGCCCCCGTCCGGGGTGATGGCCAGGTTGCCACCACTCGGGCCCTGACTGCGACCGAATCCGGCCGCCGTCTCGTCCACGGTGGTTCGCCAAACCGTTGGTACGACAAGTGCGGCACCAATGGGTTTGTGGTCCGAGGTAGCGATATCCGAGGCGCTGAAGTACGACACAACTCGGATCTGCTTCAGAGGCAGATTAGATCTGGGCGCAGTGTGCGAGGAGGGGGGGGGAAGAGGGCGGGGGGAGTGGGTTGTCGTCGTTTTAGGTTCCTCGTTGTTGATGTTGTTACAGGGTGGTTAAGCTTCACTGGTGGCCTCCTTCCCGAGGCAATATTTCCCTCCTTATATTTTGGGTACACATGAGGTTGGAGGTTGGAGGTTGGAGGTTGGAAACCCGAATGTGACGAATGGGGACGAGCAATGTTTTTCCAATCAGTATGCTAGTACCACTGGGTGGGGTACTTCATTTGTTCTTATTAGTAAACTTATAGTAAAGGAAATTTAGAGAGGTGTGCTTCGCCATCGACTTGTCCACACCTTCATCCTTCTATCCCCCCATCCGTCCAGAAGAAAAAAAAGGGGGTTGCCTAACCAAGCTTTGTATGTCACACGCGGTTGGAGTATGCATGTGGGTTATCTAGAGCTGCGTGTCCAGGACGTGAGGGCTGACGCCTTCCCCCGCCCGCGCCACCACCACCACCACCACCACCACCACCAAGTTAAGCAGGTGCAGGCAAGGAAGCGGCACGGTCCCCCGCCTAGCAGCCACAGCTCATACCGATAGAGGACGCGGTCGCAGTAGGCTGGGCTCCGCTGGGGGGTGTACTCGTGGCCACGCCGTCGCAGCACCTGTAAGGAAAACGTGTGTATGTGCGTGTGTATGTATATATGTATGTATGCGTGCTTTAATAATCTAGGTCTGAGCCGCAGGCAATAGCTGGCGGAGATGGCGGGCGTGCATATGTATGTATGCATGTATGTATGTATGTGTGTGCGCTCACAGATTGGATTGAATCAGGTTGTACGACACGAGGGAAATCGTTTTTTGAAAGGGTGAATCAAATCAGGAGAATCAAACCGCAGCAGATTCGAATGATTCGACACGCTCGCAAACTGGCCGTACTTGTACGACGGCTTCCCTGTACAAACCGTACCTTGAAACTTGGCTCGAAGTTGATAGGGCCCTCTGTAAACCCCAGGAAGGCGCGTTTTGCCGTAATCTCCCGCCGCAACTGGTCCACCTGTCGTAGATATACACATGTACGACATGTTTACACGACATTTACTCGGATCAGAAGCAAGTAGAAGCAAGAGGCGGCATCATCCTTGTCCGCGTCAAAGCACACCCCGCGGCATTCCGGTGCTGTTTGTGTGTTT
>NW_003308084.1:4345-6960 GCF_000143455.1 Volvox carteri f. nagariensis | reverse complement strand
TTGTATCCGTAATTCAGGAAAAACGGACTTTTGCCAGTCGCGCGATTCACAGCATTATTAATCGCGAATTCAGCAGCAGTTAGATATGTGTCCCAGACAGAAGGCGTACGTCCGGCATGATTGCGCAACATATCGCCAAGAGTGCGATTCATACTTTCTGTCTGTCCATCAGTCTGTGGGTGATAGGCGGTGCTCAGGTTAACACGCATGCCTAACAGATCACCCAGGGTGCCCCAAAATCTGCTGGCAAATTGCGATCCGCGGTCGGTCACAACGTTCTTGGGGACACCATGCAAACGCACTATGTTGTCAAAGAACAGACGTGCAGTTTGCTCAGCTGTGCAGGATGATACCGTAGGTGCCAGGTGCACCATTTTCGTGAGTCGGTCTACCATGACCAAAACGGCATCGAATCCCCCCTCAGTTTTGGGCAAAGCTACAATAAAGTCCATGGTAACACTTTCCCAAGGGGCGGCCGGCACAGGCAAGGGACACAGGAGGCCGTGGGGCTTACCAGACATGACTTTATTGCGTTGGCACAGCTCACAGTTCTGGACATAGTTCTCGGCGTCCTTAGCCATCCGAGGCCACCAGAATTGACGACGGAGAACCTCGACCAGACGGGTGCAGCCAGGGTGTCCAGCCAGTGGGTCGTCATGAAAACGTGACAGGAGATCATGACGCAGCAAGTCATCATTCGGAACGACAACCTGCCGAAAAGTACCCTCAGTGCGGATCCAAAGGCCACTGTTACGGGTTAAATGGCCAGTATTGTGGTTATCGGAAAACCAGGGATCCGTGGCATAGGCAGCTCGAAGTCGTTGTACAAGCTCAGAGGGCACAACGGGTGCTGCAGCACGGTTGCGTGTAACGACTGACAGAATGGCTGCATGCAGACAAGGGTGCCGACTTAAGGCATCAGCAACGTTAAGGATGCCTTGCAGGTATTCCCATGTGAAGTCAAACCGGCTAAGGTATTCCATCCACCGGGCTTGACGACGGTTAAGGGTAGGCACGCCTTGCAGAAACGTTAGGGGTTTATGGTCGGTTTTGAGGGTGAACGGCCGACCCTCCAGATAACACCGCCACTCCTTAAGCGCGTGCAGTACAGCAAGAAGTTCTTGTTCCCCAGTGGTATAACGGGTTTCAGCCCCCGAGAACTTCTTACTAGTAAACGCAATTGGTCTCCCGTTTTGCAGCAGTACTGCTCCCGTACCATGCAAGGACGCATCAGTTACGACCTCCACACGGAAAGGTTGGGAGTAGTCCGGGAAACGCAGAATGATGTCTTCAGAGACAACACGCTTAAGTGTATCGAACGCTTGCTGGCAGTCAGGACCCCAGCAGTCAGGAGATACAAAAGCCCCTTTACGTGTCAGATTGGTCAGAGGTGCGGCAATAATGGCATAGCGTTCGATGAACTTACGGAAGTAGTTTGTCAGCCCCAAGAACTTCCTTAGTTCTTGTAAATTGGTCGGTGTAGGCCAGTTCCGCACAGCAGCAGTCTTACGGGGGTCCATGCGGATGCCATCCTTGGAGACGATGTGACCAAGGTATTCGACCTGAGGCTGGGCCCAGTGGCACTTAGAACGCTTGGCAAACAGCTGCTCACGCCGCAAAATTTCAAAGACCAGTCGTAAATGCTCCAGGTGCTCTTCACGTGTCTTTGAATAAACCAGGATGTCGTCTAGGTAGCAAACGACAAAACGGTCTATGTAGGGCCGAAAGGTTCGGTCCATCAGGGCTTGGAACGTGGCAGGAGCGTTCGTCAAGCCGAAGCTCAGCACAGTATACTCGTAATGACCAGAGGGCGTACGAAATGCAGTTTTCGGAATATCTGATTCAGCAATACGGATTTGATTGTACCCCTGCTGTAGGTCAATAGAGCTAAAGAAAGCCGAGCCACGCAGTCTATCCAGTAGATCATCGACCCGTGGGATAGGATAGCGATTTTTAACGGTGGTCGCATTTAAACCCCTATAATCTATGCACATATGCAGAGTCCCGTCCTTTTTACCCACAAATAAACTGGGAGCAGAATACGGGGATGTGCTGGGTCGAATCATACCTTTCCTCAGTAGGTCGGCTACCTGGCGTGTCACCTCATCCAGCTCCAGGGGGCTGAGGCGATACATGGGCCGCGAAACAGGCTGCGCACCAGGAGCCAAAGGTATGGTATGATCTACAGGTCTCATCGGGGGAAGTCCAGGGACCTCACGGAAGATATCTGAGTATTCGTTAAGAAGGGCTTCAACCGCAGGGTCATTTTCAGTGATCTGGGTAACGGCTGTATTCAGTTGCAATTTAGGCCGTACTAGCAATCCATGCGCCCCCTTGCGAATCATACGGATAGCTGCTTTGCGCCCAACGGGTTCAGGCTCAATTCGCTTACAGATAGCGGCAGCAGCAAAATTCACACAGGGTTCGGAGTGCGCAGCACTAGTATTCCCTTCTCCCATCCGTTCCGCAGTGGTGAAAGGCGCCTTATAACACAAGGTTCCCTTCCGCAACTGCAAGGTGTGGGTCTCATAATTCAGATGAGCCCCATACTGATGAAGGGTAGCGGACCCTAAGATAAACGTGGCTGCATCAGTAAACTTAGGCAGCACATACGG
>NW_003308084.1:2956-3894 GCF_000143455.1 Volvox carteri f. nagariensis | reverse complement strand
TTACTAGAGGTTAGACGCCGTGGAATAGCAAACAGATTACAGTGCTCGTCAAAACCAGGACGAGCAGTACGAGCGTCAAACGAAAAACGCCGTCCAACGGCCTTCTCAACTTGGTTCAAAACGGCCGGTAAAACAGCACGGACAGCACGTCCAACCGGGCAGATAACAGGTACCGTTTGGTTTTGTAACCCAGGGAGTGCTTCCCTGACACTGTCCTGGGCAACCCCCTATTTTTCCCCGTTCCTAGCTCTCTTCTCTGAAAGCAACGGGCACTCCGCTACTAGGTGCTTATCCTCCCCACAGCGGAGGCAACGGCTATTTTTCCGGCGGTACTCATACTCAGCCCGAGTGCAGTAAAACTTATTCATCCATTCGGCCGGATTCGAATCCCGGCCACGCTTGCCTAGCACCGTCGCCCCTGTTCCCGCGGCAGCGGCTTGTCCCTATGCTTGCCACCCCGACCCCTGCGCCCACGGTTCGACTCACCAGCACCGGAGGCCTGGCGAGCTGTATTTCACCCAGCGGCAACAGTAGCAGCCCGAGGCCTGACCTCCGGTGCCGGGAGGTCCCCGTCGTCAGTGATGATGGGCGCGGGATCCTGCACAGCGGTGGAAGCACGCGGGTTTGGGATTGGGAACGAAGTTTAGCAAGTTGACGTGCCTCAACACCAAGCGTGTGCTGCACAAGTTTTGCATATTCCTGAAAAGGCTTTCCGTCACGGTCGGTCGCACATTCTCCTGAAAACTCAGAGGAAAGGCCGCGGATAAACCAGAAAATCCGATCAACCTCCCTTAAGTCAGGAATGGGTGCTATGAGAGCCTCGAAACGACTATGGTACGCGGCTACCGTTTCGTTTGCCCGCATCTGATGCTGCCCAGCAGCAAGCTTTTCTAGCGCTTCTAGTTCGCGTGTTGAATCTGCGGGGCAAAACGAATAAA
>NW_003308084.1:0-2044 GCF_000143455.1 Volvox carteri f. nagariensis | reverse complement strand
GACGATTGTAGCCAAGGTCCGGTGACGTCATCGACCTCCATCCGCGCGCCGGTAGAAGTGGGGATCTTGATGGCAAAAAGGGGGATCTTGAAAATTTCAGAAATGCGAGAGGCCCCGGGAGGAACCGTCTCGATACCAGACTTGTTGTATCTTACTAAACCACAACTGGATGGTGGCGTCGGAAGACACCGATTTGGAAGAGTTTCACCCGCTTAAATAGCGGAGGATGCAGCCATCCCATGAATCGTACAGCCAATTCCGAAAAGGCGCGGTCCAGTCCGGAATGGCGTACCGTTGATCCATGCTTCCAATCGATGACGGGGCTCCGCGAGCCAGGGACCAGCGTCCCAGTCGTAGCCTGTGCTACGACCCCCGCCCATACTTCTGCAAGTATGGACTTCCGCCTGAGGCGGCGTTTACTTGTAGGCATCCATGACAGCTTCCCGCTCGCCGTCTGGCCCAGAGGTCGGAGCCATAAAGATCTGACAGAAAAAGCGGCAAAATAGGCAGTTGGAATTCAGTTAGTTCCAGCAAACTTGTCCAGTAACCGCGCCAAGCGAGAAAGGAAAAATTAGACAGAAAAATGTATCAGTTTGGGCCCAGATTTAAGAAGCGGAATACAACATTAGTCCCCCCCATTTAAACTGGCAAGGGTTCCTTTCCTCGGCCCACTAACTCTGTTGTTAGTATTATTCTGATGGCACATGCATGGCGAAATGGAGATCCTGATGGTTTGTTCGGTGGGGGTGTTTGGTTGTGTGTTTAAACGTGTAAAGTTGATGTAGGTTTGATGATGGGCCCCTTGGCATTTACATGAATTTGCAAATGTTGAAGTAGATTTGTGCATTAGTTGGATAAAACGATTATTAAATCTTAGAAATGAAGAAATGTATTAATGCTAATAACAATCACTAATTGGCAAAGCCCGTAGTGCCCTTTCTCAGGGCGAGCAGCCCACAGTGGAACAACCCACCACCAACATCTTTGCACCGGATTTTGTAGCAAGAAATGCAAGGATGCCAGGAAGTAATTGTTATGATCTGAAGCATCACAGCAGAACCGTCTCTTTAAAAAACCTGGACAAGCTGTGCCGGCTTCCTTGAATCCGGAAAGAGGGTGGGGGCCCCCTGCAGGAGTGCTGTGTCATGCAGCATAACCCACACATGGTCGAGGAGTGTGTGGTTGAGTCGCTCTACCGCTCTGTTCTGCTCCGGGGTGTACGGTGCCGAGTGGGTGTGTGCGATGCCATGCTGGCACAGCCACTGCTCCAGTTGCTCGGCGATGTACTCACTGCCGTTGTCACTGTGCAGCGTGTGCACCCGTGCATGGTTTGGGTGGCGGGCCTCCAGCTGCATCACCATGTCCTGCAGCACTTCACCCACTTGGCTCTTGCTGGCCAGCGTGTGGACAGGGGACTTGTTATATCTAACCAAACCACAACTGGATGGTGGCGTCGGAAGACACCGATTGGAAGAGTTTCGTCCGCTTGAATAGCGGTGGATGCAGCCATCCCATGAATCGTACAGCCAGTTCCGAAATGGCGCGGTCCAGTCCCGGAATGGTGTACCATTGATCCATGCTTCCAATCGATGAGGGGGCTCCACTACAACAACTATCCCCCTCCATTTGCAGCATCCTGGATGCATGGTAAGAAACTGGCAGAGCAGAATCGGGCCAAAAAGTGCGGGAGTTAAACACTTACCTTTAACCCGCAAATCTTACCTCGCCCGTGCTCTTTGCCGTGCTTCTTCCAGCGGAGGTTTCAGATCAGGGGTAAAGTTAGCTTCTGGTTCCCAACTGTTGTGCCCAGCCGAGTACCCAGCCCATTTGACAAGATACTCGTGCAGTAGTGCGCTACGGCAGTAGTGCGCTACGGCAGGGGTTTCTGCCTACTTTTCGGGAACGGTAATCAGTGTTTTTTTGGTAATATATTACTTTTTTGGGAATAAATGGAGGTCTGTGCCTGGAAGAAATGGAATAATTGGTCAGTTGGCTGTACTGGTTCATTAGTTGTTGCTCCATAGGTAAATGCCATTTTCTGTTG
>NW_003308083.1:3917-6960 GCF_000143455.1 Volvox carteri f. nagariensis | reverse complement strand
CCACGATAACAGGCCATCACTTTTAAGAAGGTCTACGTCGACGAGGAGGCCACCGCCAAAATCCTATCGGTCCGCATCATTGATGATCGTGGAGGCAGTGTGGTCTTCGGTGGCGGACAGGTGAAAGTATACGTACAGAACCAGTTGGTGCTGACTGGAAAGCGGGATGGGGACTTGTATCCCGTCTGCTACAGCAGTGGAGGTACGGGCGCTCTGAAGTGGACGCAGCGTGAAGACAACAGGATGCCTTCTGGTGGTGGTGCAGTGTGTGCTGCCGTGGATATCGGAGCTGAACGTGCAGCACTTTGGCACTGACGGTATGGCCACTTGGGATACAGCAACCTTGAGGCGTTGCTGCGTCACAATATGGTAACTGGGTTCGATGTTGACCGACACAGCATACAATTAGCCAGCGCGTGTGTGTGTGAGACTTGCGTCCTTGCAAAGCATACTCGGGGTCCTTTTCCATTATCTGGGCATAAGGCAGCACAGCATCTCGCACTCATTCACATGGATGTGTGTGGATCCACACTGCCTGAACCTTCACCAAATGGTTCGGGTTTGTTGAGGAAACGGTCCTCTCCCAACTCGTGTGGTTGTCGACCAGGGGATTTGACCACGGGTCTGCGCCTGTCTAATGGGGAAGACTTACCCCAGAACCTTATGGGCTACCGATGCATATCCGGTAGCTAAGTGATAGACATTAGGGCACCGTCAGGACGGCGCAGTGAGATCGCGGAATGTACGTGCAGTTAGATCGCGGAATGTACGAGTTTTCCGCTAGCGCCGGTATTTAGGGCGGTGACTGCGCTTATTTGTTTATCTCACTACGATCGGTATTCCTCATAGGAATCTCCTCAAGTCCTGCCGAACGCTAATAATACTCTTTACATTACTTGTAACAGTTTATCGTGCTAAATATCTTCGCCACCGGCAATCCTTCCGGAATAACAATCAGCGTTAGCCGTCACCGTCGCCAATTCTTCAATAGGTTATGAGCCCCGTCTAGCGCCGACAGCTATCGTCCGATTATTATTTCTACCCCTTATCGACAATGGTCAAGGATAAGCTTGATGAGCCGCTGGACCTCCACAACTACTCCACCTGGCAAATCAGGTTCAGCGCGATGTGCATGGAGCTTGGGCTTGAGCAATCCCTGCTCGCCGAGCCGTGCAACGAGGAGCAGATTCGACAATCACGGAAGGTCATCAATCTACTCATCAAGAACGTCAAGGATCATCATTCGCCGATGGTTACCGGTGCTGCCAACGCGAAGAAGGCCTGGGACGCCTTGGGATCTATGTTTGCTGCCAACAACAACGCCCGCAAGGTGTCTCTACGTCAAGAATTCAGCCGTTTTAAGATGGTCGACGGCGAACCTCTTCCGATGTACTTTGCGCGTGCAAGGCAGCTGCAAACAGATTTATTGGGAGTCGGCCACGTAGTTAACGACTCCGAGCTGGCGTACACCTTCCTAGTTGGTCTACCCAGTCGGTACAGCGTGGTGACGACTACATTACTAATGCGCGACGGCGATTTGGACATGGCGAGCGTCACAGCAAAGCTTCTCTCTATTGAGACGGCTAACGGTGGGTCGGGCAAGCCTACCGAGTCGGCAGCCTTCACGTCTGTCGGCGGTTCGACGTTCGGCGCTTCTACTTCTGGTTATGGTAGCCGGGGGCCGGCTAACAACAGCTCGGTGTTGGAAATGACCGACACTCATATACCAGTGAATGGTAGCCACAGTAATAGGACCCAACGGGGATCCGGCGCTTTGCTGGTCTTAACAGGTTATGAGCCCCGAATGGCGCATTGCGCTGCCGAGAGGTCGCCGGATCGATACCCACTGGCTGTTGCCCAGAGAATGGGAGACCGGGATGAGGCACGGGAAGGCCCGGAGCGAGAGAGTGTCGCTCACGGGGGGGTGTTGGAAATGACCGACACTCATATACCAGTGAATGGTAGCCACAGTAATAGGACCCAACGGGGGTCCGGCGCTTTGCTGGTCTTAACACTCGGGACACAGTCGGAAGCAAGTCATCTGCTACTACTGTAATAAGCCTGGGCACGTGGTTAAGGACTGCAGGCAGCTTAAAGCGCTGAAGCAGTCGTCAAATTCTGGCTACAAGGGTGGCTACAACAACAGTGGTAACGGAGGTAGTGGCAGCGGAGCTAGCGGCAGCAAGCCAGGATCCGGTGGATCAGCTAGGGGGCCAGGAGTTCCGCGGCAGGTAGCATTCGTGGCATACAACAGCAATCGCCCGACGGAATGGTTTCTGGACTCAGCCGCCACTCACCACATAACATATGACCGCTCAGAACTTTTCAACGTGCGGTTGTTGGAGTCATGGGAGCGCTTCAACATCATGGGCATCAAGGGACAGTCTCTTCGGCCGACTGAAGTTGGCACGCTTACGATTCGGTCTAACGTCAACGATAAACAGGCCATTACTTTTAAGAAGGTCTACGTCGACGAGGAGGCCACCGCCAAAATCCTATCGGTCCGCATCATTGATGATCGTGGAGGCAGTGTGGTCTTCGGCGGCGGACAGGTGAAAGTATACGTACAGAACCACTTGGTGCTGACTGGAAAGCGGGATGGGGACTTGTATCCCGTCTGCTACAGCAGTGGAGGTACGGGAGCTCTGAAGTGTGAAGACAACAGGATACCTTCTGGTGGTGATGCAGTGTGTGCTGCCGTGGGTATCGGAGCTGAACGTGCAGCACTTTGGCACCGAAGGTATGGCCACTTAGGATACAGCAACCTTGAGGCGCTGCTGCGTCATGATATGGTAACTGGGTTCGATGTTGACCGACACAGCATACAATCAGCCAGCGCGTGTGTGTGTGAGACTTGCGTCTTTGCAAAGCATACACGTGGTCCTTTTCCGTTATCTGGGCATAAGGCAGCGCAGCCTCTCGCGCTCATTCACATGGATGTGTGTGGACCTATGCCTGAACCTTCACCTAGTGGTTCGCGTTATGTGACAACTCTGCTTGACGACCATACTGGTCTTTCAGCTGTTGCGTTTACAGCGACCAA
>NW_003308083.1:0-1266 GCF_000143455.1 Volvox carteri f. nagariensis | reverse complement strand
GAGGTGAAGTTCAAACGTTGCCGAGATGCGATGGGCCTTGTGTGAAGTGTGCAGATGAACTTGGTACTCGTTGGGATACGGCCCGAGGGGACGTGTTGAGGAAACGGTCCTCTCCCAACTCGTGTGGTTGTCGACCAGGGGATTTGACCCCGGGTCTGCGCCTGTCTAATGGGGAAGACTTACCCCAGAACCTTATGGGCTACCGATGCATATCCGGTAGCTAAGTGATAGACATTAGGGCACCGTCAGGACGGCGCAGTGAGATCGCGGAATGTACGTGCAGTTAGATCGCGGAATGTACGAGTTTTCCGCTAGCGCCGGTATTTAGGGCGGTGACTGCGCTTATTTGTTTATCTCACTACGATCGGTATTCCTCATAGGAATCTCCTCAAGTCCTGCCGAACGCTAATAATACTCTTTACATTACTTGTAACAGTTTATCGTGCTAAATATCTTCGCCACCGGCAATCCTTCCGGAATAACAATCAGCGTTAGCCGTCACCGTCGCCAATTCTTCAATAGGTTATGAGCCCCGTCTAGCGCCGACAGCTATCGTCCGATTATTATTTCTACCCCTTATCGACAATGGTCAAGGATAAGCTTGATGAGCCGCTGGACCTCCACAACTACTCCACCTGGCAAATCAGGTTCAGCGCGATGTGCATGGAGCTTGGGCTTGAGCAATCCCTGCTCGCCGAGCCGTGCAACGAGGAGCAGATTCGACAATCACGGAAGGTCATCAATCTACTCATCAAGAACGTCAAGGATCATCATTCGCCGATGGTTACCGGTGCTGCCAACGCGAAGAAGGCCTGGGACGCCTTGGGATCTATGTTTGCTGCCAACAACAACGCCCGCAAGGTGTCTCTACGTCAAGAATTCAGCCGTTTTAAGATGGTCGACGGCGAACCTCTTCCGATGTACTTTGCGCGTGCAAGGCAGCTGCAAACAGATTTATTGGGAGTCGGCCACGTAGTTAACGACTCCGAGCTGGCGTACACCTTCCTAGTTGGTCTACCCAGTCGGTACAGCGTGGTGACGACTACATTACTAATGCGCGACGGCGATTTGGACATGGCGAGCGTCACAGCAAAGCTTCTCTCTATTGAGACGGCTAACGGTGGGTCGGGCAAGCCTACCGAGTCGGCAGCCTTCACGTCTGTCGGCGGTTCGACGTTCGGCGCTTCTACTTCTGGTTATGGTAGCCGGGGGCCGGCTAACAACAGCTCGGGACACAGTCGGAAGCAAGTCATCTGCTACTACTGT
>NW_003308082.1:6008-6986 GCF_000143455.1 Volvox carteri f. nagariensis | reverse complement strand
CCTGGATCTGTTGCGCTTGCTCTGGCTGTTCTGTCGCGGGGTTAGCCGCCCTTTCCAGTCGCCTTCCGGCTGCTCGCAGACAACACCTGCCTACCTCCATGGCAGACAGGGCTGCCAGGGCGATCACATCCCAGGGGGCCTGCTCGCAGCCGGTCGGGGCTTGGACCAACCACAGCTGCTTCCGGGTGATGCCGCCTGTCGTTGCCTCCTGGGAGGGCTGTATGTGTCGATCAATCTGCTCCCGGACAGCTTGTGCGACGGGGCACTCCCAGAAGTGGTGCATGCGTGGGGAGCAGTGCTGGTTGCTGGCGTTGCCGAACCCTCCACACCCACAGCGCTCCGGCACCATGCGGGCCAGGTGCGTGTTGCCGGGCAGGGGGATGCCGTCCACGGCGAGCCGCCACAGCGTTTCTTTGTTCTCGTTCTCCCACCGCACCCCCGACCACAAGCGGGCTTGCGTCGCCCTGAAGCGGCTTGTTTCCGCTGAGGAGGAAGGTGTCGTTTCCTGCGGGTGCAACGCTTCTTGCACAAATGCTGCCATCAAGCGTCCCCGTTTCTCCTCGGTGGCCCCGCATTGCAGCTGTGTCGCTAGGCGGACCGTCAGGCGTGTGAGTGGGACGGCTGTTGTGCCGCCCGGCATCTGCCATCCGACCCGCTTTAGGATCATAGCCATCGCCTGAGTGCTGTTGGGGGTGCTTGGAGCCGCCATATCCCCCGCCGTTGGCCTCTCTGGCTGCTGCTGTTGGGGTTGCTGCTCATGCGGCTGCGTCTGTAGCTGTTGCTGCGGCTGTTGCTGCTGTTGCGGCTGCGGCTGATGCTGTGTCTGTAGCTGTGGTTGTGTTTGCAGCTGTTGTGGCTGTACCTGCGGCTGTGGCTGCGGCTGAGGCTGCGGCTGTAGCTGCGGCTGTGGCTGCGGCTGTGGCTGCGGCTGTGGCTGCGGCTGTGGCTGCGGCTGTGGCTGCGGCTGTGCCTGCGGCT
>NW_003308082.1:0-1888 GCF_000143455.1 Volvox carteri f. nagariensis | reverse complement strand
CACTCCATTCAGCCCGCTGCCATGATCCCCCGCCCTTCTGGGCTTGGGGCCGCTGGGGGGTCCCAGAGGGTTAACTCCTGCAGGCCCCCCCTCTGCTGCGCCAGAGCAGTGACCCCTGTCTCTCTGGATGGCATCGAAATCCATCGGGCTCAAGAATCTGGTCAGTCGCCCCTGTACTCCCGTCCCCTGCCCACTGTGGCCTGGGCGGGTGCTTGTTGCCGCCCCGTCTCCCCTTTGCTGCTGGGCGAGTGCTGCTCGCGGGGGTGGCTGGGGCATCAGGAAAGGTTCCCCTTCCAGGGGGGTCTTCCTGATCGCTTGAAGGGTGCCCTTCTGGTGGCACGCCTCTGATGGCTCCCCGTATTCAAACGGGAGTTCTCGCGGAAGGCCGCGATTGCTGGTAAGCTCCAGCCTCCACGTGTCGGCCATCGTCGTGGGGGCCAGGAGCGAGAATTCCGTCACGTCCTGGGGACTGGGGTCTGCCCGGTATGCCCGGGTGAGGAAGTCGGCCGTGCCCTGACAGCTGAGGCCGACCGGGACGCCTCTCACCTCCCACACAATGGGCTTAGCCTGTTGCTGGTTCTTCACCAGCAGCTCCACTTCCATCGGCTCCATGTTCGGGGTCAATTGCACCCCAGGCACGCGCAATCGCCCGTTAACGATGCGCCTGGTCGCTGTCAACGGCCGCGGTTGGCCGACGGTCATAGTAGCAGCTTAGTCAAGCTTGGTCTCATCCATACATATGTATGTATGTATGTATGTATGTATGTATGTATGTATGTATGTATGTATGTATGTATGTTCTCCGTTTGTTATTACCTGCGTGTATGTTATTACCAGTATGTATGTATGTATGTATGTATGACGTTGATTACACTGTGGGCTGAAAAGCCGGGGGCCCAGGGCCGAAGCACAGCGCGGGGGGCGGGAGCATACGGCTGGTTAGTCTCATGCACTCCGCCCCCGGGTCAGGCCGCACGGGAAACGACGGCCGGCACGCAACAGCGCTTGTTTGGCGCTCCAACTAGACGGGATCTATGCCCGTTGGTCTCCTAACATAAACGAAGTCGCAACTGGGGGGCTCTACCTGCCGACCGAACGAACCGAGCATCTCAGAGAGCTCGCTACCAGGACTTGGGCGACCGGGAGCCCGACGAGTCATCCCGGGCTGGGGAGGTATCCCGGGCTGGGGAGGTGTATGTATGTATGTATGTATGTATGTATGTATGTATGTATGTATGTATGTATGTATGTATGACGTTGATTACACTGTGGGCTGAAAAGCCGGGGGCCCAGGGCCGAAGCACAGCGCGGGGGGCGGGTGCATACGGCTGGTTAGTCTCATGCACTCCGCCCCCGGGTCAGGCCGCACGGGAAACGACGGCCGGCACGCAACAGCGCTTGTTTGGCGCTCCAACTAGACGGGATCTATGCCCGTTGGTCTCCTAACATAAACGAAGTCGCAACTGGGGGGCTCTTCCTGCCGACCGAACGAACCGAGCATCTCAGAGAGCTCGCTACCAGGACTTGGGCGACCGGGAGCCCGACGAGTCTTCCCGGGCTGGGGAGGTCACCAAGCTCAAAAATCCTCACGCAAAAAAGAGCGCAAAGAGCTCACACCACAAGACGCCAAACAGCCTCCTGAGACTACTACCCTCCTCCGCCTCTCCCTCCCTGGGCTAGTCCAGGGGAGATAGCCCCCGTCGAGGGGGTAACACCGCACAAGTCCGCGCCCTTCCACAGCACTGGGTCTAAATTGAAAAGTACTCAAACGGGAAGACCCTGCGGCAACGCCGGGCGATCAAGCCTCCGGAAACCACAGGGGGGGAGGGTAGCCAGCTCGGCGCCCCCCCAATACCGCTCTACCAAGACGGCTGGTTCCCAAGATCCA
>NW_003308081.1:4450-6216 GCF_000143455.1 Volvox carteri f. nagariensis | reverse complement strand
ATGGCGACGGCAAAACGTCGACGGTAAGAAGAAGATGGTGACGGTGAAGATTCGACGTGGAGAAGGTGATGGCGACGGCAAAACGTCGACGGTAAGAAGGTGATGACGGTGAAGATTCGACGTGGGGAAGGTGATGGCGACGGCAAAACGTCGACGGTAAGAAGAAGGTGGTGACGGTGAAGATTCGACGTGGAGAAGGTGATGGCGACGGCAAAACGTCGACGGTAAGAAGAAGGTGGTGACGGTGAAGATTCGACGGGATGAAGGTGATGGTGACGGCAAAACGACGACTTTAAGAAGAAGATGGTGACGGTGAAGATTCGACGTGGAGAAGGTGATGGCGACGGCAAAACGTCGACGGTAAGAAGAAGGTGGTGACGGTGAAGATTCGACGGGATGAAGGTGATGGGGACGGCAAAACGTCGACGGTAAGAAGAAGATGGTGACGGTGAAGATTCGACGGGATGAAGGTGATGGCGACGGCAAAACGTCGACGGTAAGAAGAAGATGGTGACGGTGAAGATTCGACGTGGAGAAGGTGATGGCGACGGCAAAACGTCGACGGTAAGAAGAAGGTAGTGACGGTGAAGATTCGACGTGGGGTGATGGCGACGGCAAAACGTCGGCGGTAAGAAGAAGGTGGTGACGGTGAAGATTCGACGGGATGAAGGTGATGGTGACGGCAAAACGTCGACGGTAAGAAGAAGATGGTGACGGTGAAGATTCAACGTGGAGAAGGTGATGGCAACGGCAAAACGTCGACGGTAAGAAGGTGGTGACAGTGAAGATTCGATGTGGAGAAGGTGATGACGACGGCAAAACGTCGACGGTAAGAAGAAGGTGGTGACGGTGAAGATTCGACGTGATGAAGGTGGTGGTGACGGCAAAACGTCGGCGGTAAGAAGAAGATGGTGACGGTGAAGATTCGACGTGGGGAAGGTGATGGTGACGGCAAAACGTCGACGGTAAGAAGGTGGTGACGGTGAAGATTCGACGGGAACAATACAGTTGCAAAGCCGCCTCATGCAAAACTGAACGGATACATGTTTGACGCAAAAATGTGCACACAAACATACATACATACACCTCATACACACACTTGCACACTACTCAACACACATGCATACTACAGAACGCACAATAGAACAAACACAGGAAGCGCATCACAACACTGGCATACCGCAGAGTGTAAAATCCTTTCTCTCCGCACGGTTAACTAAGGAAATAATTCAACCTAAACCATATCATGCCAGCATCATGCCAGGCCATGCCCCCCAAATCACATCATGCCAGGCCATGCCCCCCAAATCACATCATGCCAGGCCATGCCCCCCAATCACATCATGCCAGGCCATGCCCCCCCAATCACATCATGCCAGGCCATGTCCCCCAAATCGCATCATGCCAGGCCATGCCCCCCAATCACATCATGCCAGGCCATGCCCCCCAAATCACATCATGCCAGGCCATGCCCCCCAATCACATCATGCCAGGCCATGCCCCCCAAATCACATCATGCCAGGCCATGCCCCCCAATCACATCATGCCAGGCCATGCCCCCCCAATCACATCATGCCAGGCCATGTCCCCCAAATCATATCATGCCAGGCCATGCCCCCCAATCACATCATGCCAGGCCATGCCCCCCCAATCACATCATGCCAGGCCATGTCCCCCAAATCGCATCATGCCAGGCCATGTCCCCCAAATCGCATCATGCCAGGCCATGTCCCCCAAATCGCATCATGCCGGGCCATGCCCCCCAA
>NW_003308081.1:0-944 GCF_000143455.1 Volvox carteri f. nagariensis | reverse complement strand
ACGATGAGGCGGCCGACGGCGAGACGCCGACGGCGACATGCCGACGGCGAGACGCTGACGGCGAGATGCCGATGGCGAGACGCCGACGGGGAGACCCCGACGGCGAGACGCCGACGGCGAGACGGGACGGCGAGACGCGGACGACGAGACGCGGACGACGAGACGTGGACGGCGAGGCGGCCGACGGCGAGGCGGCCGACGGCGAGATGCCGACGGCGAGGCGGCCGACGATGAGGCGGCCGACGGCGAGGCGGCTGACGGCGAGGCGGCCGACGGCGAGGCGGCCGACGGCGAGGCGGCCGACGGCGAGACGCTGACGTACGACATGCCGACGGCGAGACGCTGACGGCGAGATGCCGATGGCGAGACGCCGACGGGGAGACCCCGACGGCGAGACGCCGACGGCGAGACGGGACGGCGAGACGCGGACGACGAGACGCGGACGACGAGACGTGGACGGCGAGGCGGCCGACGGCGAGGCGGCCGACGGCGAGATGCCGACGGCGAGGCGGCCGACGATGAGGCGGCCGACGGCGAGGCGGCTGACGGCGAGGCGGCCGACGGCGAGGCGGCCGACGGCGAGGCGGCCGACGGCGAGACGCTGACGTAAGTCCTCGCCCAGGCTCGCTCAGACCGGCGGGGGGATCGGGCGGGAGGTGGGCGGGGAAATACACACACACACGCTGTTATTCAGCTAGCAGGGGACGCAACGAGCACAGACTTTGCACGGCAAAACAACATGAGCAGCTGCGCACAAAATGCAGAAACATACTAATAAGCACACAGGCGGATCGCGGGAAGTTTCAAATTCTCCATCACAATTAAAACAGTAGCATCCCCACACATACCCCCCCCCACACACACGCACACACACACACGCACACACACGCACACACACGCACACACACACGCACACAATCATCCCGCTGGGGACGACACGCCGA
>NW_003308080.1:5810-6993 GCF_000143455.1 Volvox carteri f. nagariensis | reverse complement strand
GGGGGAGGGGTGTGTGTATGATTCGCCTCCGTCATCGACGTGCCTGCCCTAATTGACGTGCCTGCCCGAATTGACGTGCCTGCCCTAATTCTCATGTTCACATCCACGTGCTGCACGTGCAGCAGGCCTCGGACGATGGGGATGACGTCCAGCCGGGAATGGAGGTGAGATGGGGAGGAGGGTCAGGGCTCTTATGTGTTTTACGTGGGGCATCAAAACGCTGTCGTACTCCGATATGGCTATCGGCGTACGGCAGATTTGTTTGATGCAGGCAGGTAGTTGTGGGGCACAGCTGTGCCAGGGTCGTTTTTCTTTGTGGATTCGTTACCCCTTGCCCTCTTTCTTGTTCCTGATGCTATGGAGGGTGGCTGGGGCTGGTTGGGGGAGGGGTGTGTGTATGTTTCGCCTCCGTCATTGACGTGCCTGCCCTAATTGACGTGCCTGCCCTAATTGACGTGCCTGCCCTAATTCTCATGTTCCCATCCACGTGCTGCACGTGCAGCAGGCCTCGGACGATGGGGATGACGTCCAACCGGGAATGGAGGTGAGATGGGGAGGAGGGTCAGGGCTCTTATGTGTTTTACGTGGGGCATCAAAATGCTGTCGTACTCCGATATGGCTATCGGAGTACGGCAGATTTGTTTGATGCAGGCAGGTAGTTGTGGGGCACAGCTGTGCCAGGGTCGTTTTTCTTTGTGGATTCGTTACCCCTTGCCCTCTTTCTTGTTCCTGATGCTATGGAGGGTGGCTGGGGCTGGTTGGGGGAGGGGTGTGTGTATGTTTCGCCTCCGTCATTGACATGCCTGCCCTAATTGACGTGCCTGCCCTAATTGACGTGCCTGCCCAAATTGACGTGCCTGCCCTAATTCTCATGTTCCCATCCACGTGCTGCACGTGCAGCAGGCCTCGGACGATGGGGATGACGTCCAACCGGGAATGGAGGTAAGATGGGGAGGAGGTTCAGGGCTCTTATGTGTTTTACGTGGGGCATCAAACGCTGTCGTACTCCGATATGTTTGATGCAGGCAGGTAGTTGTGGGGCACAGCTGTGCAAGGGTCGTTTTTCTTTGTGGATTCGTTACCCCTTGCCCTCTTTCTTGTTCCTGATGCTATGGAGGGTGGCTGGGGCTGGTTGGGGGAGGGGTGTGTGTATGTTTCGCCTCCGTCATTGACGTGCCTGCCC
>NW_003308080.1:0-1208 GCF_000143455.1 Volvox carteri f. nagariensis | reverse complement strand
CCCAGGCCTCCAGGCTCCATGTCCCCAGGCGCCAAGGCCCCCAGGCTCCCAGGCTCCCAGGCCCCCAGACTCCCAGGCCCCCAGGGCCCCAGGCTTCCAGGCCCCCAGGCTCCCAGGCTCCCAGGCCTCCAGGCCCCCAAGCTCCCAGGCCTCCAGGCTCCAGGTCCCCAGGCGCCAAGGCCCCCATGCTCCCAGGCTCCCAGACTCCCAGGCCCCCAGGGCCCCAGGCTTCCAGGCCCCAAGGCTCCCAAGCTCCTAGGCTCCCAGGCCCCCAGGCTCCCAGGCCGCCAGGTCCCCAAGCTCCCAGGACCCTGAACTCCCAGGCCCCCAGGCTCCCAGGCCCCCAGGCTCCCAGGCCCCCAGGCTCCCAAGTTTCCAGGTCCCCAGGCTCCCAGGCCCCCAGGCTCCCAAGCTCCCAGGCCCCCAGGCTCCCAGGCCCCCAGGCTCCCAAGCTCCCAGGACCCTAGGCTCCCAGGCTCCCAGGCCCCCAGGCTTCCAGGCCCCCGGCTCCCAGGCCCCCAGTCTCCCAGGCCCCAAGGCTCCCAGGCCCCAAGGCTCCCAGGACCCCAGGACCCCAGGCCCCCAGGCTTCCAGGTCCCCGGCTCCCAGGCCCCCAGGCTTCCAGGCCCCCGGCTCCCAGGCCCCCAGGCTCCCAGGCCCCAAGACTCCCAGGCCCCCAGGCTCCCAGGCCCCCAGGCTCCCAGGCCCCCAGGCTCCTAGGCCCCCAAGCTCCCAGGCCCCCAGGCTCCGAGGTCCCCAGGCTCCCAGGCCCCCAGGCTCCCAGGCTCTCAGGCACCCGGGCTCACAAGCTCCCAGGCTCCCAGGCCCCCAAGCTCCCAGCCTCCCAGGCCCCCAGGCTCCCAAGCTCCCAGGCCCCCAGGCTCCCAGGCCCCCAGGTCCCCAGGTTCCCAGGCCCCCAGGTTGCCAGGCTCCCAGGCCCCCAGGCTCACAAGCTCCCAGGCTCCCAGGTCCCTAGGCTCCCAGGCCCCCAGGTCGCCAGGCTCCCAGGCCCCCAGGCTCACATCCTCCCAGGCTCCCAGGTTCCTAGGCTCCCAGGCCCCCAGGTCCCCAGGCCCCCAAGCCCCAAAGCTCCCAGGCCCCCAGGCTCCTAGGTCCCCAGGCCCCCAGGCTCACAAGCTCCCAGGCTCCCAGGTCCCTAGGCTCCCAGGCCCCCAGGTCACCAGGCTCCCAGGCCCCCAGGTCGCCAG
>NW_003308079.1:4497-6649 GCF_000143455.1 Volvox carteri f. nagariensis | reverse complement strand
TGATGGAATGGTTACCACGAGCACGTCAGGTACTGCACACGTTGGACGAGCTTACAGCTGGGTTTACAAGCATGCAGATGGATGGGCACAGCACAGCACAGCGATCAGCGATCAGCACAGCACAGCGATCAGCACAGCACAGCTCAGCAGCGCACGGCACCCTCCAGCCCAGTTGTACATTTTCGTATGGGCGGGTGCACGGCTGCAGCGGTAGTGTAAGGCCGCAACCATGCTGGCAAGTCGGATGCGCAAGCGCACCATTGACAAGCCCCCGAGAAATATTCAAGTTAATCGCAGGTCCTCAATGAGGACCATATTAGCGATTAAGCTAATAAGAACAGATACTACACATGATCTGAGCCAAAAGGCCGAGAAAGGTATGAAAACAACAGGGATGGGCCACGGACGAGTGCACGGCAAAATACTCCTTTGGCCAAGCTTGCGCTCGATGGTGGGGGTGGTATTTAGAAGCACATTGCTCCCCCTGAAAGCACCTGCTTGCTGTTCCTGGTCCGCAATGTCGGGGCCAAGCAGTAGCTTATTACAGCAGGGCCGATTAAGCTAATGCACAGAGCTGGTGATTCGGCCGCTGCTTCAATCCGTCAGAGCGGTGTAGCGGAGTCCAGTCAGTAGGGACCCATCCATGTCCCTGCCCGCCTGCTGCAGCAGCAGTCAAGGCAGCCGGGTGAAGCTGACGCCACAGACCTTGAAAAAAACAGGCATGCGGAGGTGGAGCTGCGCGTCAGATATCGCGCCTGTAACTGTAGGCTTTATGAGCGAAACGAAAGAAAACCAAAGTTTTCTGTGTATTTGCCGAGTGTGTACTCGGTTGAATGTCCTGGGTGTGTACGGCTGGACCGTACAGGGCTAGAATAAGTCGCAGGAGTGCGACGGAAAGAGCAATTTCGCGAGTTCATAGCGAGTTCATGCTGACAGGTTTCCGCTGCGGCTTCTGCCTAACCTACAGGCTTCAGAAGCAGAGTCGCTCGGTAACCAGGCTCGCCCCCTCCCACGGAAGCAAGCACTAACTTTCCTGCCTGCAGGTACCCCTCCGTCTGAACGACCCCTAAGCGGTAAGGCAACTACTCAAGAAAACAAAGATTTGGCTGTATAAAGGCTTGGCATTGTAAAAGCAACGTGTGCCCTGTAATGGACACTTGGCGCTAGCCAACCGTGAGGCCGCCGCGGCCATGCCATGCGCAGGGGTTGGAATCCACAGCATCCACATCGAACACGTACGGGCCAAGGAAGGGCATCTGTACCCGGACAGGAAAACACAGCACAGCGAGGCGTGCATGGGGTATCAGGGGGTTTCACAGGGCGGTGTGCAGCCATCACAAGCCTCTCTTCCTGCTGCTTTCCTGCCTTCCTGCAGCCTCCCTATCCACAATCACATCGGCCCTCTACCTACTTACCTACCGGGGTACCTACCTCTACATATGCAAATAACGACCGGCGTCATGATCAAGCGGCCGCCACACCCTATTACCTAGGCCATGTGCACAAATCCGCTCGGTCCTCCTTTTGCTGTACGTACGGTGCCGTACGAGTAATGTACGATGCCTGATTGAAGTCGTTCCCACGCGGCGCGGGGCGGTGACTGATGGAATGGTTACCACGAGCACGTCAGGTACTGCACACGTTGGACGAGCTTACAGCTGGGTTTACAAGCATGCAGATGGATGGGCACAGCACATCACAGCGATCAGCACAGCACAGCGATCAGCACAGCACAGCTCAGCAGCGCACGGCACCCTCCAGCCCAGTTGTACATTTTCGTATGGGCGGGTGCACGGCTGCAGCGGTAGTGTAAGGCCGCAACCATGCTGGCAAGTCGGATGCGCAAGCGCACCATTGACAAGCCCCCGAAAAATATTCAAGTTAATCGCAGGTCCTCAATGAGGACCATATTAGCGATTAAGCTAATAAGAACAGATACTACACATGATCTGAGCCAAAAGGCCGAGAAAGGTATGAAAACAACAGGGATGGGCCACGGACGAGTGCACGGCAAAATACTCCTTTGGCCAAGCTTGCGCTCGATGGTGGGGGTGGTATTTAGAAGCACATTGCTCCCCCTGAAAGCACCTGCTTGCTGTTCCTGGTCCGCAATGTCGGGGCCAAGCAGTAGCTTATACAGCAGGGCCGATAA
>NW_003308079.1:0-1316 GCF_000143455.1 Volvox carteri f. nagariensis | reverse complement strand
AGCGGTAAGGCAACTACTCAAGAAAACAAAGATTTGGCTGTAATAAAGGCTTGGCATTGTAAAAGCAACGTGTGCCCTGTAATGGACACTTGGCGCTAGCCAACCGTGAGGCCGCCGCGGCCATGCCATGCGCAGGGGTTGGAATCCACAGCATCCACATCGAACACGTACGGGCCAAGGAAGGGCATCTGTACCCGGACAGGAAAACACAGCACAGCGAGGCGTGCATGGGGTATCAGGGGGTTTCACAGGGCGGTGTGCAGCCATCACAAGCCTCTCTTCCTGCTGCTTTCCTGCCTTCCTGCAGCCTCCCTATCCACAATCACATCGGCCCTCTACCTACTTACCTACCGGGGTACCTACCTCTACATATGCAAATAACGACCGGCGTCATGATCAAGCGGCCGCCACACCCTATTACCTAGGCCATGTGCACAAATCCGCTCGGTCCTCCTTTTGCTGTACGTACGGTGTCGTACGAGTAATGTACGATGCCTGATTGAAGTCGTTCCCACGCGGCGCGGGGCGGTGACTGATGGAATGGTTACCACGAGCACGTCAGGTACTGCACACGTTGGACGAGCTTACAGCTGGGTTTACAAGCATGCAGATGGATGGGCACAGCACAGCACAGCGATCAGCACAGCACAGCGATCAGCACAGCACAGCTCAGCAGCGCACGGCATCCTCCAGCCCAGTTGTACATTTTCGTATGGGCGGGTGCACGGCTGCAGCGGTAGTGTAAGGCCGCAACCATGCTGGCAAGTCGGATTCGCAAGCGCACCATTGACAAGCCCCCGAGAAATATTCAAGTTAATCGCAGGTCCTCAATGAGGACCATATTAGCGATTAAGCTAATAAGAACAGATACTACACATGATCTGAGCCAAAAGGCCGAGAAAGGTATGAAAACAACAGGGATGGGCCACGGACGAGTGCACGGCAAAATACTCCTTTGGCCAAGCTTGCGCTCGATGGTGGGGGGTGGTATTTAGAAGCACATTGCTCCCCCTGAAAGCACCTGCTTGCTGTTCCTGGTCCGCAATGTCGGGGCCAAGCAGTAGCTTATTACAGCAGGGCCGATTAAGCTAATGCACAGAGCTGGTGATTCGGCCGCTGCTTCAATCCGTCAGAGCGGTGTAGCGGAGTCCAGTCAGTAGGGACCCATCCATGTCCCTGCCCGCCTGCTGCAGCAGCAGTCAAGGCAGCCGGGTGAAGCTGACGCCACAGACCTTGAAAAAAACAGGCATGCGGAGGTGGAGCTGCGCGTCAGATATCGCGCCTGTAACTGTAGGCTTTATGAGCGAAACGAAAGA
>NW_003308078.1:5485-6855 GCF_000143455.1 Volvox carteri f. nagariensis | reverse complement strand
CCATCTGGGTGACCCTCTGCCGTCGCCCACTTTCCTGGAGGGGCAGCTTCTGGGCCGCGGCCGCATCGTCCAGCAGTTGCTCATCATGTACCTGGCAGACCGACCGCCGGACGTCTTCCCGCGTGCTGTAAAGACTCACGGCATTGGGGTCGTAAATCCTGACCCGAATATGCTGCGAGCACAGCTGCCGGCGCGGGCGTCCGACCTGGCTGGCGCTATCACGGTTGTGTGTGTCGACCAGGTTCGCAACCGGGCGGAGCTGCTGGAACGTGTGCGAAAGGCGCCAGGTCTACAGGTGCGAGGACAGGTCATCGTCGCCTGGGTCCGGTTCTTGCAGCACAACGATGAGGAGGAGCTGGCTGTTGATGAGGATGCTCTGCAGGAGTACGAACGCATGGGCTGTGCTGCAGGTGTGCCGGACGAAATCTTGCATGCCGCCCTTGCGCCGACTGATCCGGAGGTGGCGAACGTTCTCCGCACCACCTTCCTGCACGATCGCACGGGTGCGGCAGGTGTGCGGCAGTTCCAGGACGTGGTGGAAGCGGCTGTACGTGATGGCAATCTTGCCGATGCAACTGCGGTACCTGACATGGATCCTGTAAGACCGGTGCAGCCAACACTGGCGGATCCGACCCCGAATGCAGGTGTGCTATTTTGTTACTGTGCTTCATGCGATCTGTTGTGTACTCTCTGCTTTCGTGTTGCCCTCGCACTGCACCTCCTGCACCGCCGCTACCGCACCTGTCCCGTGCATCGAAAGAATGCTCCTCTTGTGCTGACGAATCTCGATGCACAGCCTGACCTGCCGGATAGGCTGGACTCTTGCAGCGCACTCGCCTGTCCCGCTGGTGATGTGTTCTACTACTCCCCCGTGTATGTTATTGAGTGCAGGGCAACTTGCCGATGCAACTGCGGCACCTGACGTGGATCCTGCAGGACCGGTGCAGCCAACGCTGGCGGATCCGACCCCGAATGCAGGTGTGTTATTTTGTTACTGTGCTTCGTGCGATCTGTTGTGTACTCTCAGCTTTCGTGTTGCCCTCGCACTGCACCTCCTGCACCGGACAGCCGCTACCGCCACTGTCCCGTGCATCGAGAGAATGCTCCTCTTGTGCTGACTAATCTCGATGCACAGCCTGACCTGCCGGATAGGCTGGACTCTTGCAGCACACTCGCCTGTCCCGCTGGTGATGTGTTCTACTACTCCCCCGTGTGTGTTATTGAGTGCAGGGCAAGACCCTGGACCGGGGCCATTCACCGCCATCCTGCGTGGACCTGTCGACCAGCCAGTTGAAGGTGCACCAGGTGCGTGCATTCTCTTGCTTGGCTGAGCATAGGGCTGACGCATCTTCGCTTGTTTGTAACGCGTT
>NW_003308078.1:0-2995 GCF_000143455.1 Volvox carteri f. nagariensis | reverse complement strand
CACGATATGTACAGCTTGGAGGCTCTCTTCCCCGCCGGCCCCGCCCTGGCACCTCTGCTGCGGGCATGGCGCAGTACTACGCGTTTGTCCTGGGTACTTTCAAAGCTCACCGGGGTCAGCCCATCCCCCCCGGGCTGACTGTAAAGGAAGCCTACGACACCTGGTGGGCAGAGCTGGGCACTACCGAGGCAGGTCGCTCGTACCAGGCATACGTATCGGTGCTGCTGGACAACATCGAAGAGGACCACGCTGGGAAAGCCCGCCGTCAGGCGGAGTACAACCAACGGCGCCGCCAGCAGCGTGCAGCAGCGGCAGCAGCCGCGCTGCCTGAAGGTGACAGCACGAGCGCTTCGGATGGAGATACCGATGACGGCATCCGCGGGCATCTCAGGCCTGATCCTGAAACACAGCCGCCCGCCGAGGACCAGCTGGAGCACTTCGTGTACATCCCAGGTCAGGAGTATCCGACGGCTGGCACCGACCTCGCCGCCGTCGCTCTTACGGACCTGTTTGACTGCACCAACGCTGCTGGCGTGTATGCCTATAATGCAGCACGGCGCTGCCGGGCCCCGGCCCTAGCGGATGGCCATGGTGCAGGCAGCGATCGTTTCAGCCGTCGGATCACACCAGCGGACCTGCCCCTCCTGACTGAAGCAACCAAGCGTCTGAAGCGGTATCTCGTTGCCGCAGCAGCCGGCACTGTTGAGGCAGATGGGGGCGCCCACACGGGACTGACGGCCACACCTGAGATGGACACCCCTCGTGTCGAGCTGCACCGCCCCACCAGCGGACCCCTGGTCGCCATCGTGCGCATGCCTGGCACTCCTGAGCGGACTGAACAGGCTCGCATGCCCATCTATGTGCACCTCCCCCAGCCGCCCAGCATCGACGACACCATCGAGCTGTTCACGCTTGCCCCCCACCAGGCCGTGCCCTTTATGCTCATGGCTCGGTACTTCGATCATCGCGATGAGCCCAACCCTGGCGACCCGCCGCAGATGCTTGTGGAGGGCAAGCCCGGTACCGGAAAGAGCCAGTTCGTACAAGCGCTCCTGTGGTACACCTTCCAGCATGGCTGTCCGCACTGGGCGGCCACCTGCGCCTACTCATGGGCTGCTGCAACTGCCTTCAGCACGCCGGTGCATCGCAGCCTCTCTACCCACGCCATGTTCGCCCTATCTGCTGGCAGCAACCGAGCGGACAGCGTCAGGAAAGGCAGCGCAGCCAGCCTACAGGTGCATCGGAATGTCGGTGATGGTGCACTCATCATTGACGAGATCGGCATGAACAGCCTGGACCACCTGGGTGCGTGCAACCAGTCCTGCACTCGTCACCTGTTGCCGCCACCGCATCTCGCCGGCGACCACCCCGCCGCCACCATCTTCAGCGGCCGTCCCAGCGCCAACACGGGCGACGAGTTCCAGCACCCGAAGCCAGGTGGCCCGCCCCTCTACAAGTACGCCGCTGCTGTGGAATGCAACCCTCAGTTCTCGCCCTCTGTCCCAACCGTGCAACCTCTGCACGGAGACGAGGACAACGATGGCGACCCTAATGAGGCCGCCGCTGGATCTCAAGGCAGTCAGCAGCAACCCGAAGCAGCAGCACGCCGGCCCCGGGCCGTCCCACAGACGCAGAGCTGCATACTTGAGGGCTTCCGGGTTTACCGATCCCTGGCTAAGACGGTCTTCTTGCTGGAGAAGCAGCAGCGCCAGGACAGCAGCCCCTCTGGTCGTCGCCTGACAGAGTATGCCTCTATGTTTGGCGGTGAGCCAGCCACCGAGCAGCGCATAGCCGAGATGGTCGACGACCTTAACAGCCGCGCCATCGTCGACTTGGCCGACCTGGCACACCTCGAGCCGCGCGTCGTGCTGCAGAGGAACGAACCACGCCACACACTCAATACCCGGCTCATCATGCTGGAGGCACAGCGCAAGAAGCAGCGCCTTGTGGTGTGGAATGCGGACCACGTCCCTGTCCAGAAGCGCGGTGCTGCTGCGGAACCGGCCCTGACACACGTGGAGAAAGCAGTTGCGATGCGGATCAAGGATCACGAGTTTGGCCACACCACCGCCGACACGTGGTACTACCATGGCGCCCGATACATCCTCCTTGATACGACTGCTGCCGATGCCGGAGCGAGCCACAACAATGAGGTGGAAGCCTGCGGCCTGCTTGAGGATGGCCGCGAGCCAGCCGATGATGGCCGTGGCCCCTACCGCCGGCTCAAGTACCTTCCAGCGGCTGTCATTGTGCGGCCTATAAGCGGCCACATCCCCGGCACCGTGCTGCAGGGCCTTGGAGACTACGCCAGCAGGGGTGGTGCCTTCATCCTGTCACCCCGGGCGTCTTGCATTGCCGAGGTCGACATGCCTGCCGCCGGGTACGGCACCATCACAAAGCAGATCCGGCGCCTCAACGTACCGCTCGGCGACCGCCAGGCGGTCACCGATTACTTCGTGCAAGGCCGCAGCTTCAAAGACGAGTGCTGGCTGGTGGATCTCGCTGTCCCACCCAACGGCATCAAGCGCGCCACCCTGTATGTGCTGCTGACCCGCTTCAAGACGCTGGACCACGTCCGTCTGCTCCGGCCGCTCTACACTACACCGCACGAGCGCAAGAGGATAATCAAGCAGTTCCTCAGCGCGACTAACCTCGAGCCGGACCTGGCCGCCAACCTGCGCCTGCTGAAGCAGGCAGCGCGCGAGACCGAGCAACGATATACGGCCGAGTTCCAGCATGCACGACAGCTGGAAGCGCGTTGGGCCCCCTCGGCCCAGAGCTAGTTGAGTTGAGTCGAGTTGAGTTGAGTTGAAACCGCGACCCGCCACTGTACGGCGTTAAATGACAGCGTCCGGGGTAAGGGGGACACCCCGGACGACACGCTCGCTCCCTACGGGAAGGAATGGGGAGCCGCCCACCAATGTGTGCAGCCCCCCGCGGTTCGACTCCCGCGCGAGCGCTTCACAGGCTAATTCCCGTGCTAGACTCCGCAAGC
>NW_003308077.1:6268-7028 GCF_000143455.1 Volvox carteri f. nagariensis | reverse complement strand
CCTGCCCTACAAACTCAGCTCAAAGCGCTCTTAGGCAATAATTTCCACCGCTTCGGCGCACCGCAGTGCGCCTTCTGAAACCGACAGGATCGGGTGGTCGGATCCCACCCTGTCCCAGCCTCTCCGCGGGGTGCCCAGCGCCGTGAAGGAGCGCAGGCGCGCCCAGAAGTCCACCACTGCCCGGGCGCGGGCCCGCTCCAAGGGGGTTGCTGCGGGTGCTGCTGCCGCCGCGCCTGCCGTTGCTGCTACCACCCCTGTCGCCGTGTTCCGCTCCTGCGTTTGGTCCTCATCCCCCGGCGCATTCAGTGCAGGCCCCGTCTGCGGTCCCGCCCCGTCGGCCTGGATGAAAAAGTCCGTTATCCGCCTCTGCCTGGGGCCGGGTACCTGCACCTGCTGCGCGTGCTCCCGGTTCTGTGGTCCTTGGCTCCCAGCTCGTTCCTGCCTCCTGCCCGCTGCCCTCAGGCAGCATCTGCCAACCTCCATGGCAGACAGGGCCGACAGGGCGATTATATCCCATACGGCCTGTTCGCATCCGGTTGGGGCCAGTAATAGCCAGAGTTGCTTTCGGGTGACTCCCCCTACCGCCGCTTCCTGGGAAGACTGTAGATGCCGGTCGATCTGTGCCCGCACCGCCTGCGCCACCGGGCATTCCCAAAAGTGATGCATGCGTGGCGAGCATGGCTGACCAGCTGCTCCACCGAATCCGCCACATCCACAGCGTTCTGGAGTCATGCGGGCTAGGTGCGTGTTGCCCGGTAGG
>NW_003308077.1:0-1884 GCF_000143455.1 Volvox carteri f. nagariensis | reverse complement strand
TTGTGCTCCCTTGGGGCCCGAAGTGGCATTGGCATGGGAGGTGGTGGTGGTGGTGGTGGTGGGGGCGGGGGGTAAACCATCTCCGCTGCATTTCCCTCAGTTGCCGCCGCCTGTAACCCTGACACCTGCGGCTCCACGGCCTGTCCCGGGGGTCCAGGGTAGCTTGCCGGGCGGGTGGGGCCGCTGAATGCTGCCATGGGCGGCATTGGCGGTGAAGGGTCTGCTGGGCGGGTTTGCTGGGTGTGGTGCCCCGCCGCCTCTCGTTGCCTCCGCTGCTGCTTGCGAAGCTCCTCCCGGGGTGGTGGACAGCGGGGCATAAGGTAGGGGTTCACCTCGAGGTTGGGTGACAGCTTGGCGGCCTTTAAACAGCCGACCTGGTGCTGCTCGCCCAACCACCCGTAGTACTCATAGGGCATCTCACATGGCAAGCCCCGGTGATCCCGGGGCAGGGTGAGCTGCCAGGTGTCGGCCATGGCCGTGGGGATCAGGTAGATAAATTCCGTCGCTGTGCGGGGCTGATGGCTGGTGCTGTATGCCCTGGCGAGGAACTCAGCGACCCCGTGGACGCTGAGTTTGGTGGGGACTCCCTTAATCTCCCACTGTACCGGCAAGACTTTATGCAGATTTTTGATCTGCAGCTCCACCTCGATGGGGTCCTCGTTGGGGCATAGTTGCACCCCACTCACGCGAATGCGTTCACCGTAGGCCTCGAACAAGTACGCTAATCCACCTTTTGGCACCAATATGGAAAAGTCCATCGCGATGTTGCTCTCAGCCCCAGCTGCGTATAAAAGCCGCTTCTCAATGCGTGGGCCGCCCCACCATTTGAACTCGGTAGAGCTGAAATGCTGCCCCAGCGTCGACCGAATAGCTGTTCCTAATGGTCCATATATCTGAGCCATTAAGTCATTCCGGTCGGACCTCGCGGGCCAATGGACGACGAGGTCAATGGTTTCCAACTCCAGCACCGAGCTGTATTTGTGGCCGTCCAGCGTTACTACGTTAAAGGCGTTAATCCGCTTTGGAGCTGCTTTTGCTCTGCCAGCGTTTGGAAGCTCTGTCGGCTTTCTCGTGCCGCCATTTCCAAGTGTCCTCGGCGCGGTAGTCCGCGGCCGTTTCCTCTGAGCCATTCCGTTCGCCATTTCTATCCTACCATTTCTGAGATGAATAGGTTGGCAATTAGTTTGGCAACTGCGGCCGTGTGCGGCCGATGTCCATGGTAGCAATCAGGTTGCAGTCTAACGATCAGGTCGTCATTATACACCCATACATGTATGTATGTATGTATGTATGTATGTATGTATGTATGTATGTATGTATGTATGTATGTATGTATGTATGTATGTATGTATGTATGTATGTATGTATGTATGTATGTATGTATGTATGTATGTATGTATGTATGTATGTATGTATGTATGTATGTATGTATGTATGTATGTATGTATGTATGTATGTATGTATGTATGTATGTATGTATGTATGTAATAATGTGTATTACAAAAATCACACGAGTGTATTGTTACGGTGAGTGTTGTTACGTGCGCCGCTCTTACCCAGCCCGAGACCCCCTTTGCTCAGCTGCCTCAGCTGCCTCAGCTGCCTCAGCTGCCTCAGCTGCTCTCCCCTCCCCCCTCCCACTTACCGGTGTGTGTGGGGAGTCCTCCAGCTGTTCACCCCACCTCACCTCACCTCACCTCACCTCATCTCCCACCATGACACGGCCTATCCCACACAAACCGTTTCTGCATTTTCGTATATATATGTATATATGTATATATGTTTATATGTATATCTGTATATATGTATGTATATATATGTACGTATGTATATATGTACATATGTATACATGTATATCTGTATATATGTATGTATGTGTGTGTT
>NW_003308076.1:0-891 GCF_000143455.1 Volvox carteri f. nagariensis | reverse complement strand
TGAAAAGGCAATGGGGCGAAGCTAACATCTGTAGTCTAATGACTGAACGCCTCTAAGTCAGAAGACATGCTAGGTGCGGAGTCACTTTCCCAATGATGTCACCCGACTAAGGATACATCCGCCTGTGTGGATGCTGGAGCATATCCGTTGGTTTCCNCGTTAGGATCACAAGTCCAATACGGGTGCCAAGCACGACAATTCCACTCGTCATTGGGGTAAATCCTCTGCAGACGACTTTGTTGCAACTGGGTATTGTAAGTGGTAGAGTGGCCTTGCTGCTACGATCCACTGAGATTCATCCCGTGTTGCTATAAGATTTGTATAAAAATATTAATTAAGACTCCTAAGGAGTCCTAATTAATACTCTCCCCTTTCCTTCTTTAAAGGAACCTGCTCCAGGGAGGGCTTTTATTATACAAAAATGGCCCACATCCAATGGAGGGCCACATCCAATCTTTTCTCACTCTCTTCCAAGTGGTGTAGCCACAGAGAACATACAAAAACACTATATTTTGGTTTTGCTGTGGCGGCCAGTTCAACTCTGGCATGGAAGAATCATTGCTACCGCTCACTATAATATACCTCTACTACTATTTATTATTATAGGGTAGTAGTAGTACCAGTACTACTAAATACTACTACTCGTAGTAGTAGCAGCACATACAATAAATCGCTCCAGGGATAGGATTCGTGAAACAATTTTTTTCAAAATTCTCGCCAGTCCAGAAATGCACTCCAGGGAGGGAAGATCATGAAAAATACCCGCAGTTTAAGTTACAACGACTCCTATAGTATATACTAGGAGCATGTGTGCTGTCAGTAAGCCAAGAGACTGCTGATGCTTTGCTGATTGGGGATTGCTCTGCTTTTGCTTTCTAGTAGTAGTGGTCT
>NW_003308075.1:5936-7067 GCF_000143455.1 Volvox carteri f. nagariensis | reverse complement strand
TCGCATATGCTTGCAGATCGCATTTGCTTGCAGATTGCATATGCTTGCAAATCGCATATGCTTGCAAATGGCATATGCTTGTAGGTCGCATATGCTTGCAGACTGCATATGCTTGCAGACTGCATATGCTTGCAGACTGCATATGCTTGCAGACTGCATATGCTTGCAGATTGCATATGCTTGCAGACCGCATATGCTTGCAGATCACATATGCTTGCAGATCGCATATGGCATATGCTTGCAGATCGCATATGCTTGCAGATCACATATGCTTGCAGATAGCATATGCTTGCAGAATCGCATATGCTTGCAGACAGCATATGCTTGCAGATCGCATATGCTTGCAGACAGCATATGCTTGCAGATCGCATACGCTTGCATATCCCATATGCTTGCAGATCGCATTTGCTTGCAGATCGCATATGTTTGCATACTGCATTGCTTGCATACCGCATATGCTTGCAGATCGCATATGCTTGCACATCGCATATGCTTGCACATCGCATATGCTTGCACATCGCATATGCTTGCAGAGCGCATACGCTTGCAGATTGCATATGCTTGCACATGGCATATGCTTGCAAATCACATATGCTTGCAGAGCGCATATGCTTGCACATCCCATATGCTTGCAGAGCGCATATGCTTGCACATTGCATATGCTTGCACATCGCATACGCTTGCAGATCACATATGCTTGCATACTGCATATGCTTGCAGATAGCATAGCATAGCATAGCGCAGCATAGCATAGCATAGCATAGCATAGGATAGCGTAGTGTAGCGCAGTATAGCATATCATCGCATAGTATAGCATAGCATAGCATAGCATAGCATAGCATAGCACTTGCTGGACAGCAGGTTCGAGTCCTGCGATGGTTTTCACGTTTCCATGTTTTCATGCTTTCTTGTTTTTGTTACTGAGCGCATATGCTTGCACATCGCATATGCTTGCAGATCGCATATGCTTGCGGATCACATATGCTTGCAGAGCACATATGCTTGCACATAGCATATGCTTGCACATCGCATATGCTTGCAGATAGCATATGCTTGCGAATCGCATATGCTTGCAGATCACATATGCTTGCAGAGCGCATATGCTTGCACATCGCATATGCTTGCAGATCG
>NW_003308075.1:0-5002 GCF_000143455.1 Volvox carteri f. nagariensis | reverse complement strand
CACAGCCCCACAGGCTCCGCTCACCCGTGTAGAGCAGGCTGTTGCCATGCGTGTCAAGGACGCCGAGTTCGATCACACCACGGCGGACACATGGTACTATGAAGGCGCCCCTTACATCCTGCTGGATACCGCCTGCGCTGAAGCCGGCGCGTTCCACAACAATGAGGTTGAAGCCTGTGGCCTTCTAACGGACGAGCAAGAACCACCAGATGATGGCACCGGACCGTACCGGCGGCTACAGTACCTCCCTGCCGCCATCCTTGTACACCCGATCCACGGTCACAAACCCACCACGATCCTGCAGGGCTCGCACGACCTCGCCAGCCACGGTGCTACTTTTGCGCTCCGACCCCGTGCCAGCAAGGAGCCTGCGACCGTCCTGATGCCCGCCACCAACACCGGCACCGCACCCAAAGCCATCAAACGCATCAACTTCGGCCTCGGTGACTGGTTCGTTGTCACGGACCACTGGGTACAGGGCCGAACATTCCGCGAGTGCTGGGTCGTCGACCTCAGTGTACCACCGAAAGGGATCAAGCGTGCCACTCTCTTCGTCCTCCTCACCCGCTTCAAATCCCTCGATGACATTCACCTCCTGCGCCCACTCTACACCACCCCGACCGAACGCCGCAGCGTGGTCACCGCCTTCCAGCGCGCCACCAGGCTGACCGATGACCTAGCCGCTGAACTGCGTTTGCTGGACGCCACAGCAGCCGACACACGCCGACGCTACCGGAACGAATTCCGGTGGGCGGAACAGCTGGAGATGCGCCGTGCACCCGACACCGCCACCTAATGGCCAACCTGCATCACCTCCCTCACGCCACCCCGTATCACCTCCCTCAATACCGCCTTCCCGCGGCGCAAAACCGGGCGTGCTGCCTCAGCACGACAAACCGTCCCTAGGGGTGTCCAGCACTTGCTGGACAGCAGGTTCGAATCCTGCGATGGTTTTCATGTTCCCATGTTTTCATGCTTCCTTCTTTTTGTTACTTATAACACACAACTAAAGGAAGGAGGCATAAGGGAAAAGAAATAGCTAAGGAGGAACGACGAAGAAGGATCAAGAAAGGAAGGATAGGACAGCGACAGACGAAAAAACGATCAAAGTTTAACACACAAAGATCAACACGAACACTTCAACACATACAAAACACTTCAACACATACAAACTCGAACATAGAATTTTCAGCCAGTAAAATTCAATAGGCAAAATTAAACCCACGAAGCTAAACGTACAAAGTCAAACGTGCAAATTCACGTGGGAACACTAGGGAACACTATATATATAAACCAACCATAACTGCAACCATAACCGTGCCCGCAACTTTGCCTATAATTTCATGCGTATAACTTTATCCAACTCTGTGCACTGAACTTTGCATTTTGAACTTTGTATGCGTTACACTTTGCGTATTTAATTCTTCCGCACCGAAATTTACATGTTCACCTATGCATGTTAAGCTTTCTACTAAACGTTCACCTCTGTGCCTCAACTATTTTACATTACAAAATGTCTGACACGTAAACTGACATCATCCAACGTGGTCCGCCCTTCGCATGTATGCAACAAATAACGGTCACATTGGTAAACGCAACGGAGTAACAGCTGTGTTTCTATGTATATATAAAATATAAATTTCCTAAAAGGTCACGTTATCACCGCCACAGCGATCAGATGCCTCCAAAACTTGTCCAAAGCGAAATTTGCTCAAGGTTGGCCAAATTTGACGTCCGAATTAAGGTTCGATCGCAATATACGAACAAGGTAAATCACAACAAGGTTATAAATCTACACATACAAAGTTATTATAAAAGGTCGTTACAACCTCAATATATCACAAAACACCAACTCTACACTATACAAACAAATAGTGTACAACGATGTCCAAACGTTCCCGCGAATCACTAAGTGTTTCCTCGTCAGTCACGAAAAAGCTTGACATAGCGCGCAGCAGCGCAGGCAGTTCTGCTGTCACCTGGATTTTCGCGCCGGATTTAACTCGCATTCACAATTAAACGGAACGTTCAGAAGAATTACGCGAAAACATGAACATGCATTTGAACATAGGATGTGGGGATCGAACCTGCGACCTCGCATTCTTTCCGGGGCGGTCTTTAGCACGTACGGCACGCTCCCGACCCGGAATTTCCAAAACGCTCCGGACAGACAACCGGACAGCAGACGGACAGCGGACGGACAGCGAACTCGGCATAGGCCTCCGCTCATAACATATGAGCTACGGCGACGGCAAGTTACCAAAAGGGACACAGACAGACACGGACGCGCCCCGCAGCCTACCGCGGCACGCCGCGAAGTGGACCGCGGCGTGCCGCGAAGGGGACCGTAGCTTCGACTCCCAGGCCAGCTGTGGGTGTGTGGTGCGTAAGGTGCTGTGTGGTGCGTAGGTGAGAACGGTAATAATGTGGGGAAGCAGAGGCGAGGACTCAGTAACATTACATCTGTGATGGAGGGAGGCTTAGCAGCAAGCCACAGCCAGCAGTGCCGTAACAGCAACGACCCATAACAGCAATCGATGAAGGGCCCTGATAGCAGCACGGCACAACGAATGTTGTGGATTGTGAGCGGCGAAGTGAATAATGCCGCCTAGGCTCACATGAGACTAATTGCATGAAATCACCACGGTGGCAGCATCGTCAGCAGCGGAGGAACAGCAGTCTGCACGGACGATCCTGCATTTGATGGTCGTTATGAGCAGAACCCAGCTATTGCCACTCTCTGGGCGGGTGCCTGTCCTCACCGCCTCACTGAAGTGCATACATGGGGCTGTGTCGCATCCCCATGATGCATGAGTACAGTTCCAGTCTGTCACCCTAAACTCTAAACCCAAAACCCTATGGTTCACGTCTGGTATCCAACAGCAACGAGAGGCGGTTCCTCACCGCGGGCTGCCATGTAAGAAGATGCACAATCACACAACAGCAGGCATGCGATAACTTTAAATCGAAGATTGAGCCTCAATTTGATATGCAGATGTGAAAGAACACAAACACTTCTAGGTTCGCAGTCTCAGCGTGTGGTAACGATCATGCGGACGTTCTCAAGGCTCGCAATGGCCAGATCCGTGCCCTGCAGCTTTACATGCAGATCTGCCGTGAAAGCTGCGTTGACGGCTTCGCAGGCGGAGGTGATGTCGTCCGGCGTGGTGTCGGCGAGTGGGGTGGTGATAAAGTTATCGAGGTCTGGGATGAGCTGGACGTGCTCATCCCGGACAATGCATGCAGGGAAGCCGTCCGCCATTCCCGCTGGGTTAACGAAAACCGGGATGACGGGTGTTGCGGTCTCACCGATGGTGGGGTTCTCCGACGGGATCAGGTGAAGTCGAGCCGCAAGGTATACCTTCTGGGTGTGGGTGGCGTTGGCGGGGTTCCGGTTGTCCCAGGCGCCTGCCATCAAGACGTCGGTTCTGCGGAGCTCCCTGCTCCTGGAGTTGACGGCAGCTGTGAGTGCTGTGACATACTTGGCTGTTGGGTCGAGGCGCGTGATAACAAGGCCGCTGAGCCATATGGACGTTTTCATGGTCGGTGTTGCCGTGTTGCTGCGGGTCACAACGATGCCGTGAAGAGCGAGGAGTTGTTTGGCGGCTGCAGCTTCAGTGAGCTGTTTGGCGACGAGCGGCGGCACGGGTAAGGAGTTGGTGGAGGAGATGAGCAGCTCAACAGCGCCGAGTTCGAGGTTTTTAAAGGGCTCGGCGTTGATCTGGCTGTTTGCACGTGTCGCCACCACGTAGGCATCCATGTAGGTTATGGAGCCGCGACTGATGATGCCGGACGTTGGGTACACAAGGAGTGTACGCTGTTGCTTGGCGTCCGGGTATTTGTCGTTCACGGAGGAGTCAGTGTATGGGTCTACCGTGAAGAGGCGGACAGTGGATGGGACAATTATGGCCATGGGGAGGTAGGGGGGATCGATAAGTTTCCATTGGGTGGTGGGGACCATGCTGTAAACGACTTTAGCAGTGCTGCCGAGGTTGTCGAGGAGGTCCGCGTATGTGCGGTCGTTATCCAAGCGGATGACATTGTAGAAAGACAACTGCGAGGTGGTGTAAGGGGATGGAAGGAAGACGGACGACGGACGTAAGGGGGAAGTGGATGTGCAGGTGGAAATATCTAGGCTGGATATCTTCCAATTAGTTTCGGTGCACAAGGTATGTGCCGCCTCAATGAACGTCGCACTGGATACAGGTATGCAACCGTGTGAGTGGCGAGCCCTGTGAAGCACCACAAAAAGAACTCGATGTAGCTGTCGTCCATCCCATGGACTTACCGCCCGTCCAAAGTAGTTGTCGAAGCGGTTGAGGATGTCCTTGAGGCGCTCATCATCGATAAGAATGATGACGATGCGGCTGGCTGGGAGTGGCAGGTCGTTGTTGAAGCCCTTGTGCTCCCATCCAAAGATAGCCTTGTACAGCGTACCCTTTTTCAAGCGCTTCATACGGTGGAGCCTGTTTGGCAGGTCCTCTGATCCCGCGGTTGCGGCGAGCACCATGCTGATATCGGGCCGCAGTGTGCTGCGTGGGTGTGTCCGTTTGGTAATGGGATGCGTCAAGAGGTGGTGACTCATGTGCAGGATTTGGAAGGCATGAGCAGTTGCCACATTATGCTTTTGGCAAAAGAACGACTGTGAGCAGGTTGAGTCGTGTAGATGCACATGGTGCATTCGAAGTTCTATTGCATCAAGTTGGCTAAGGGGTGGCGGTTGGACAGGCTTAGCAGCAGGAGGTGCAATCATACCTGGGCGTGTTTTGTGTGGTGGTGGTTGATGCGCCGGCGCTGCTGGCAGACAGTGGCGTGGCTGGTGGGTCATCAGCCGTGATCTCTTGGCGCTTGTTTGCCCTGGGAGTGTTTGGTAGGCGGGTTGGCGTATTGCAGGGGTGTAGTAAAGCGTGGTATGATAGGGTGTCATGGTGGCCCGAGGATAGGTGCGTTCAGTCTCGTGGCGTGTGACTCTGGTGCTCTCATGGCTGGAAGGCGCGTTTGA
>NW_003308074.1:2307-5880 GCF_000143455.1 Volvox carteri f. nagariensis | reverse complement strand
TGTTGCGTTCTCATAGACCAGCAGTTGCTTGGTTGTGTATGCAGCAGGCATGAAGGTGGGGTTTGCATGCAAAACGTCGGGTTGTATGTGGTGGAGCAGGTCACTGGATATGAAGGGAGGATCTTGAATTTGAACATTAACATGTTTTCTTCTATCTTAAGCTCAGGGCCTACTTTAGGTGCAGCACGTTGTGTTTCGGTCACGAGAGAGAGGATGCAGATCATTCAACCTTGTGGGCCTGCTGGTGGCTGTAAGCAGATATTGGCGTTGAACTGCTTTTCAAATGCAGTAGTGCTTCGTATGCTAAACTGTGAAGCACATGGATACCTTACGCCATGTAAGTAGTGCCATTCGTTTCATGCCTAAATTCACTGCAGCAGTAGTGCTTTTGGAACAGCAGCCTAGATTTTCATCCAGTCAATTAGTGCCTTGCTAATAAGCGAGGTAATATGCATGATTGATGATATTGCTTGAAACGTAGGTTTGCCAAATAATAGGCAAAAGGCAGGACATTTCGTTACAAACCGTTCAAGAATGTTTGTTCTAAACGACATTATCCATCAACACCGTGAGACAGAGCTAAAATACAGTCTGAAAACATCTGACAAGCCTTAACAACGGCTAACAGCACCAATTCCTGTTCTACTTCTCCAACATGGTTGTTAACAGCCAGATCCACCTGCCGCCAGCCCAAACATCGTCTGACAGCCCCATCACTGTTAGAGAATCTGTTAGGCTAACATTTCCTAACAGGCACGCCTGTTAGCCGCTGTTAGACCCCCTATGAGTTGGTAGGGATCATATGTGTATATATATGTGATATGATAAACAATTAAAACACACACATATATATATGTATATTATTTATATTGGTATGGGTGTGCACTCGGTGCTTCATCATATCACTCGATGGTGTATGGGTGATAGGCGACATGCCAGTCCTCTTTCAAAGGACTCATCGAAGTGGAGCATTTATATTTTATCCTCGGGTCCCGATGATCATACCACATCCATCTGCATCATGACATCATGCGTGTCACGTGACTACTGGCTGACACAGCATGCAGGGATATGTTCACTTCAGTTCATTAGGTAAAGCGCAATCCTACCTGGGTATCCACTTCGATGTTCCCTTCTGAGTGCACGAATTATCTTCATATCATAGTGTCATAGTGTGGATGTGTTACTTCACTTCACAAATCTGATGGACATACATACCCACGCACGAAGTAGTGTCCATTCTGGCGGCCAGTTGACATTTCGCAACGCCATACACACACATACATACACATACATACACACCGAGCGGATGCAGGCGATTGAGAACTGAATACTGTAGCAACTGCCGTACAGTATAACACATGTACATCAGCAAAGTGCATGCATGCTCTTTTTTCACAAGCTCCTGTCCGAAACCATGCCACTGTTGGATGCAGGAGTCGTCTGTTCGACTCCTGCAAAGTACAACACGGGTGCAGGGTAAATGGAGTTCAGGATGTAACTTTCCCTCAGCATGCTTGATGCGCATCAACCATGGATCATCACATCGTAATAGAGTATATGCATGTAGCTGTCGCTGACTGGCAACCCTAAGTTAACAGAGTCTGATGAATTCGAACCTGATGATGATATGGGTGCTGAACCATAAATCATCAGGTGGTGTGGATGCTAGACCTTGAAAAGTCACTGGTGTGGATGCTAGACCTTGGAAAGTCACTGGAAGTCAGCAAGAACGTTGGCATGGCTGACAAGGATGAGGATGCCTCAAAACATTGGCGAAGGTACAGGGACTGCCAGGCGAGTAGTCAAAGATGACGCTTTGACTTCCCTCTTCAGCTGTTTGATACGATTATTAATGTACATTCCCCTAGTCCTGGCGAGCTCATACTGTTGCATGGATGGGTTGGGGAATATCAGAGAATGCGTTTTAGCAGCATGCAGTTGCTCACAGCAGAGTTTTACTACTGCTTCTGCTACATTGTGCCCGTTGCAAATATGCAACACAGTTTGGTCCGACACATCGGCAGAGCAGAAGAGTCAAGCCAAACTTAGTTACCTACTTTCCTTTCCGTTCAATGGACCGCAAACTTGCACAATCTGCGAATTGCTAGGATCGAACTAGCGACCTCTAGATCTTCAGTCTAGCGCTCTCCCAACTGAGCTAAATCCGCACGGTCTTCGATCGAGCAGCTCATACATGTGCTGTAAGATATGTGACCATCACATTGCATGATGTGAGAGGTAACGGGCCCTGATTTGTAGCATCGCATCAGCTCCTGCAAGCCGCTTGCTTGCTTGGCTACTATATGTACACATGTCAACTACCCTTCCTTGGCGACGATGCAAGATAGAGCAGCGTGCGACTGACTTACCGGAGGATGGAGATATTATTGATCCTGGGGGAGAGGGGGGACGAATGCCTGGATTTCCAGAAGCAGGGATGGAAGGTGTGGGCCTGCCTGTAGCAGTTTCGTGCATGGCAAGGCGAGATGATAGCATTAGCTGGAAGGCAAACAGCAGGTGACAAGGTATGATCCAGTTAGGCTGGATGGATTGGTGCTGCTGGAAGGATTGGCTCTGCTCCAGACATGCACAGCAAATGTGCTAAGGCTGCAGCATCGTGTCCCTGCTGGAAGGTTCAAGGATGGATCCTGACAAAGAGCAGGAGAATATAATTCCTATACCAATTAATTCCAGCGCTGATGCACCCCCAAATGATGATGCACAGTGATGGATTCGAATACAGTGACCAATGTTCCATTATGATAGAGTATGCATGTATACATATACTGCGTAGCTGCTGCTGACCGAGAAATCTCTATGCCTGGACAACCTGAAAAGAAGGCTGGACACATGTGAAGAGGCACTGCTGATATGACATGGACTGGCAACTCTACTGCCCAAAGGGTAGGACTAGGTAGGGACAATTGCAAGCTGGTGTGGTGGGGACACACTGGTGAGGGCCTAAGACAGACACCTTCAGAGCGAGGGCAAGGAGTGTAAAAGCTGTTGTACAGTACAGCACCCACACCATACATACATACATATACATAGCAGCATAAACCCGGCCTGGCTCGAAGCTGCTAGAACGGTTGAGACCCGGCGACAGCAGCAGCAACAGCAGCAGCAGCGGGGGCTAACGGAACCGATGGCAGCGGCAACGGAAGGGGAGGAGGCTGTCATACCGTCACCAGCACCACTGCTGACCAGCATGCAAGCGATGGGTATGATTGCTGGGCGAATTGGGTGGCGTATACCTGGGATGGCGGAAGCCACCCCGCTGGCACGCCTTACGGTTCGCCTGGCGACACAGCTGCAATGTGGGCCTATGGAGGAGAGGAGGAGACGCCTGGTAGCTGAATTTGTGCGGGAGGCGACGGATCCTCAGGGCCCGTCGCCGCCGCCCCCCTCGGAAATCAGCCTATTCAGGGCGACGCAGGCCCGCGTTTGGTCCGGGGTACGATGGGAGAATGAGAATAAGGAGACGTTATGGCGGCTTGCAGTGGATGGCGTCGCCCTACCGGGCAACACGCACCTAGCCGGCATGACTCCAGAACGCTGTGGATGTGGCGG
>NW_003308074.1:0-2257 GCF_000143455.1 Volvox carteri f. nagariensis | reverse complement strand
GGTCTGGTGGTGGTAGCGGGGCTCGGATGAGGGGGAGGTGTGGCCCGAGGAGGGCCATTCTATTTAGACACGTCTTCTCTGTGGGACTGGGTTGCTTGGTGAGGGACGAAGGTGAGAGCGGTGCAGTACGAGACAGGGTGAATAGGTTTCTGGAGGACTAACCGTTCAGGTTAGTGGCGGTAAGGGGGAGGCGCCGCGCGGGCTACAATCCTCCCCCTGCGGTTTTCTGGAGGGTCTAGGAGCTGTGTGTCGTGGCAACGCTAACACTTTGGTCGTTTCGCCGGACTATCCCGGGCCCCTGCAGTGGTGATCAGGCTCGTGCGGGATCCCTTTTCTTTATAAGGCTACTTCTCCCCTGGACCAGCCCAGGAAGGGACAGGTGGTGGAGGTCAGTTGTTTTAAGGTGGTTGCAAGACGTCTTGTGGTGTCGAGCTCTCTTAGCCTTTCTCTCTTGGAGGTTTTTTGTTGGCCTGTTAGGTATATCAGGAGCCCTCCCCTGCCGGGACTGCCCTAACCGAATTTTTGTTTGTTTGTTTGTTTTCCCTTCGAATCCCGTTTTCGTTGGTGGTGTTTTGGGGGGTTGTTTCAGAGAGCCCTTGACTTTGCCCTAGCTGAGACTTGTGGACTCGCTCTAGCGGGACCTGAGAGCCCTTCGTGGTGTATTCAATGCAGCGCCATCCCCGGATGGAGGGGCTGCGGAGTGGCTGCGTAGAGTGTTGGCAGTCTGAGTCGGGGTCGGGAGCACACAAGACTAACCGACTTGTGCTGTGTGCTCCCGACCCTTGCGCTGTGTTTCGGCTTCGGCCCCCGGCTCTCGCGGCCCACAGTGTAATCTAAGTCATATACATGCTGGAGTGCATGTCTTCCCAGCATCTCGAGAGGCCTTTTTGGTGGCCAGCTAATACATACACATACACTGGGGGGATGGCTGCAGTCTGCTTCAGATCAGGCCTATATACTGCCAGCCATCATGAGCCATACCTCCTGTATGTCTGACCAGTACAGCGAGTACTTCCAGTGTAAACCCCTGTCCCACTCAGCCTGGCTTTGCGCATGTGATGAGCCACGAGCAATTCAATACGGTTGCGAGGAATTTAAATGTAGGACTAGAACTATCTAGAACAGAAGCCGCTAGTGTTCTTGATGTGAATGTAAATGTATCTGCCCTGTTACCACATAGCTGGTCTTGGGCTTTCTTCTCTGCCTATCTCAGCAGACTGCTAATGGTACTGCGGAGACAGGATGAGTCACTGGGATCTATGCAGTGTGGCCCCGGGCACCGATGCTTCCTAGCAGGGCTAGGTAATGGCCTGGTGTGAAGTTGGTTGGAGGTTGACACAGATGGGAGGGGGCTTTAGCTCAGTGGTAGAGCGCGCGCTTCGCATGCGTGAGGTCACCGGATCGATCCCGGTAAGCTCCAAAACACTGCACAGGCACGCGCCGGATCCGGCCATGAGGAGACCATTTTTCCGTGTGCACGTGCCGACATGGATTTGTCTAGACGTTTGTCTGAATTCGCTCAATTGTATAAAATAACTACGACTAGGTCTCTGGCCAAAGCTACTACGTTGTCAAAAAAGGTTCTTGTTGGAGTAGGTTAGGTCCCCCTTCGGTAATGTCGTTTTACTAGTAGCTCTTTCCCCGAAGGGGGGATGCCGTAGTTCCTAATGTAGTAGGCATATGGACAGAGCCTAGTTGTAGTTTAACTACATTACTAGTTACCCTTCGGGATTAGCGGAGCCAACATTAACGAGGGCTTTGCCCCACCGAACTACGTTGTGTCAACCTGCGGCCGAAAGGACAAACTCAGCAGCTTTAGTCGCTATTTTAGTCCACAAGACTGGTGTCTTTGTTGTGAACTAAGGCGTGGCGTTGGGCGGAAAGCAGATGTACATAACAGAGGACGGAGAGGGGCTTTAGCTCAGTGGTAGAGCGTGCGCTTTGCATGCGTGAGGCCACCGGTTCAAACCCGGTAAGCTCCAAGAAACAAATGCAGATCGAAGACATTATAACATGTTACTATACTATGAGGGTTGTTTAAATAAAAGGAGTTAAATGAGCCTGTGGTCGTATGATTCCATCTCTTATAACCTCGACTCGATTGTATTGCGCGGTTAGCAGGTACGGGGAATGCACCCCACGATCATGTAACACGCACAGATGCAACACACACACACTATACATATAGAATACTCTTGCTGAACATTCAGCCGCCACGTGTCAGGACGGGAACAAGAAGAGAAGCAAAGTAGATGAT
>NW_003308073.1:5730-7191 GCF_000143455.1 Volvox carteri f. nagariensis | reverse complement strand
GCTGCACTCTTCTGCTGCGGCGGCTTTTTGTGTACCTGCACTGCCCTGTCCTCCAGCGGAAGGTTATTCCACACAACCTCAGCCTCTTGTGCCGTCTTCTCCAAACGATCGTACCATTTGGTGCGCTCCACGGTGATGAGGTGCCTCTCCAGGTGATGCCGAACCACGGGGTTTAAGCCCTCAAGGAAACGTTCGGCGACTTGGTGTTTACTGACTCTACCGTCCAGCTTCTTCTCCAGCGCTAGCAACATGTCCTTGAAGACTATGGGAGAGAGAGCTCCCTGCTGCATGCTTTTGAAACGCGCAAGATCACTCTCAGCGCGCGCGGAGGCAAAGTTTTCCTCTAGGATGTGGGCGTAATAGTCAAACAATTGACGAGGAGAGACGGTGTTGGCTGCCGCACCTGGTTCGGATACACCGAAGTGCGCTGCGGCTTTTGATATGAGGTTTTGTCTGTGGGAGTTGTACCACGCCTCGAATGGCGTGTTACGACCAGGCAGTGCATCAAGGTACGACTTCAGGCTTTCAACAGACAAGTTGTTCCTAGAAAGAGGGTAAGAAACTCCTTGCTGGAAAACCTTAGTGAGGAAGTCATCCAACCCGTTGTGCTGGAACGGGTCAAGGGTAGGGTAAAGGTTCTGCATGATGTCGTCGTCAGAATCGCTGTCCCTAGAAAAGATAGGGTTGATGTAGGTGCGGGGCCTACCTAGCGCTTCAAAGAGACGCGACCACTTGTCCCTATCGGAATCTGTTCCGAGGGTTTCTAGTGGAGCAGCAACCTCACCCTCAGTTTGAGCTAACTTAGTCAGGGGAAGTTCCACCTGTACTGCTATGCCACTATCGGAACGCGAGCGCGGAATACGGGCGGCTTCGCTAGTACTAGACCCTGAGGTGGACACCCTACGCGTATCCTTACGCGAAACCTTGCTTACCTCCTGCTGATCTCGCTGACTCGTCGAGCGAAGATGTTGCGCAGTGGCGGCCCGCGGGATGTTGCGACGTAGCGGCTCCGTGGGACTTATGCTTCCCTGTGTAATAATTAGCTTACGAAAAACAAGATGAGAAAAAGGAAAAGAGAAAGATGCAGCAACAGACGCGAAGCGAACAGGCAAGGACTAAGCGATAAAAAGCCTAGCGACTACTAAAGAGTACTAAACCCGCCCCACCTAAGCTGGTGTCGCTGTAAAGTTGCGTTGTATTGAGCTGCAAAACAAAGAGTAGCTGCGTAAAAACAGCTGGAATAATAGTAATCCTGGAAAGTGATGAGTACGTGGTGCAGCGTAATGATTGAACGACTGCTCTGTGGAAACCGCGTCAGCAAAAAGACAGAAAATCAACTCGATGAGGTTACAGTGATTATTCCATCATATCGTTGCGTGGAGACGCGCACAGGTCCGCGTATTCAAATAACGGCAGTCGAATATTCGCTCCCTGGGAGCTGGCTGTGACAAAGCTCGTANG
>NW_003308073.1:1091-2724 GCF_000143455.1 Volvox carteri f. nagariensis | reverse complement strand
GCCACGGGCTGCTGCCCTTCAGTTTCCCTGATAGCGTACTTATAATACTCGGCCGGGGTCCCTCCAGGCCCGCGGACTTATTGTTGCGCATAGCCTTAAGTGCCACTAGCAATTTCATCCTCCGTAAAATCCTTGTTAAGCCAAGCAGCTAATTCCCGTCGGTGCGTCACCTGGTCCGCGTCCAGCCATTTAAACTGAATACCCTCATTGCGGCATTGCCTCGTCTCTCCCGTACCAAAAACGCTCGGTAAAAGCATTAATATCTGAGATCCCGCAAGGAGGTGGTTTTCCCCCACGCAGCCATGTCCACAAGCTGCGTGGGTTGGACCGGGCGTCCTTAATCCTCCTCCGCATATCTTCCATTTCAATCTCCTGAATAGCGGCCTTCCTAACCTTCTTAAAGGCACGGTGCTTGGCCTTGCAGGTAGTCCTATGAAGATCGGGCAGCTTGCCTGAGACGGGGTCCCTGACCTCCTTACGGAAACTCATCATATCATTCCACGCAGCTGCACAGTCCTCGTTCCACCAGTCACGCTTCACAGACTTTTCCATCCCCCGTGCAACGCCGAACATCTCTCTAGCACACTTGTTGATAAGGGTGCGCAAGTCATTTATGCTTTCGTCACAGGGTGCCCCTTCCACAAGCTTTTCCTTGAGAGAGTTGATGGTCGCTGTAATAATGCCATCTGGTTCACGAAAAAGCTCAGTGAAGCGGCCCTTGCGTGAAATATCAAAAATAGGGATCCGTTCACGTGCTAGGTGAGGCTTCCGACCCTGTGCAGCCCCTGGCCTCAAAACGGCATGCAGGCGAAGGATAGGCGGGTGATGATCACTCAGCACATTAGACTCTCCCCACAAGTAAGATCTAAGGACTTTGAGAGTGTTAATCTGCTCGAAGAGCCCGTAAGATGCAAGGCACAGATCAATAGAACTGTGACCCTCAGTTGAGTTGGAGTACGTGAAGCCCCCGGGCACATCACCAGGTGCCTGCCCATTGACAATGGCTAGCCCTGTGTCAAGTCACATTTGTGCCAACCGGCGGCCCTAAAACCCTAACAATTGAGCCCATTATCTCTATTTTTACGGGGAACGCTGACAAGGGAGTGTGCCCCTATTCCAATTACGTCGGGCAAGTCTAGAATAGCTGCTGTACGGGCATTAAAATCACCTGTGATAAGCACCTCATCATCCATGCACCGCAGTCTATCTAGCTCGCCAGTAATGCTTCCAAAAACAATGTCGGGGACCTCACTATACGCCAGGCCACTACCATCCATGCTGCTATAAACGCTGGACCCCTGGGGCGAGCAATAACCAGCCCCCAGTAGGAGCACCTGCCCTCCAGGGAGAACGCTATGGAATCGCAACCCGACGATCTCCACCCCAACAGGTGTATTCGTTAAGCCCACTTATCTCACGCAGGGGGCCAGCTCATCATGCACAAACACAGATACCCCGTCTGACCTTCGAGAGCCTGTGCACGGTGCTCTAGTGCATGCAAGGTGGCTATAACCCTGTAATACTAGTTGCCCCTTGGCATGAGTGCGATTAACGGGCGCCTTCGTCTCTGTAAGGATGATTACATCATGATTGAGCAATCCACGAATAGCCTTAATCTGGTCAAACTTGCCTG
>NW_003308073.1:0-976 GCF_000143455.1 Volvox carteri f. nagariensis | reverse complement strand
ACCTCTTCGAGAACTCCTGTTCATCCCGCGGATCTACCGCGTCCTGTTGCCCCAGCCGCTGCAACCTCTGCCAGGCTTCCTGTAGCAGCTGGAGTGCCTCCCTGCCCCCAGCGTTGCGGGCACTCGCTTGCCAGGCTTCCTGTAGCAGCTGGAGTGCCTCCCTGCCCCCAGCGTTGTGGGCACTCGCTTGCCAGGCTTCCTGTAGCAGCTGGAGTGCCTCCCTGCCCCCAGCATTGCGGGCACTCGCTTCCCAGGCTGGTGCTAGTCCTACACCGCTGGATTTCCACCCTGTCGGCTGGTGACTCACCCACTGGTCGTCTTCGCAAGGGTCATCTTCCAACGACAGCAACTCGGTCGGATCCCTTCCGTCGCCATCCTGAGTGTCTGCCGGGTAACCCACGTCAGGTTTCCTGTCATCGTCCCTTGCCGTTCCCTGCGTGCTCTCAGTCGACCTGGTTAGCATAGGCCTCTGGGCTTGGGTCTCCTATAAACCGAATAATAACCGGTGGGGCGGGAAACAGGATAAGAGGGTCTTGGAGCTTACACTTAGGTGTCCAAAAGGCAGAGCTGCCCTCTTCCATACCAAGCTCCGCACCCTGCTGTCCCCAGCCCCTGAAATGGCAGTCATGAGCCGCCCGTCCAACACCTGGACCGCGGCAGGCTTTTATTCCAGCCGTTCCCACCGACAGAACCGGCCCACCAGCAGCTACGAGACCAGAACAGTCGTGTCGGCAGCTGCACGTGGTGCCTATTCGAGGCACACACGGAGGCCAATGTCGGGTGCGGGGCCACCGTGCGCTTCCGTGGCTACACCCAAGCAGTCAGCCAGCACTTCATAAAGCGGAATGCAGGCAAGAGCCTGAAGGTCGGCGCCCGGGCTCTCAAGAAGACCCATCGGCATTTCGTCAGCGCGGGCAGTGTCATGCAGGCGATGTACAGGATGCTCCACCTTGGGACTCCACACAAGATCACGCAG
>NW_003308072.1:5448-7062 GCF_000143455.1 Volvox carteri f. nagariensis | reverse complement strand
TACGACGCATTTTGATGCCCCACGTAAAACACATAAGAGCCCTGACTTTCCTGCCCATCTTACCTCCATTCCCGGCTGGACGTCATCCCCATCGTCCGAGGCCTGCTGCACGTGCAGCACGTGGATGGGAACATGAGAATTAGGGCAGGCACGTCAATTCGGGCAGGCACGTCAATGACGGAGGCGAAACATACACACACCCCTCCCCCAACCAGCCCCAGCCACCCTCCATAGCATCAGGAACAAGAAAGAGGGCAAGGGGTAACGAATCCACAAAGAAAAACGACCCTGGCACAGCTGTGCCCCACAACTACCTGCCTGCATCAAACAAATCTGCCGTACTCCGATAGCCATATCGGAGTACGACAGCATTTTGATGCCCCACGTAAAACACATAAGAGCCCTGACCCTCCCCCCCATCTTACCTCCATTCCCGGCTGGACGTCATCCCCATCGTCCGAGGCCTGCTGCACGTGCAGCACGTGGATGGGAACATGAGAATTAGGGCAGGCACGTCAATTCGGGCAGGCACGTCAATTAGGGCAGGCACGTCAATGACGGAGGCGAAACATACACACACCCCTCCCCCAACCAGCCCCAGCCACCCTCAATAGCATCAGGAACAAGAAAGAGGGCAAGGGGTAATGAATCCACAAAGAAAAACGACCCTGGCACAGCTGTGCCCCACAACTACCTGCCTGCATCAAACAAATCTGCCGATCGGCCATATCGGAGTACGACAGCATTTTGATGCCCCACGTAAAACACATAAGAGCCCTGACCCTCCTCCCCATCTTACCTCCATTCCCGGCTGGACGTCATCCCCATCGTCCGAGGCCTGCTGCACGTGCAGCACGTGGATGGGAACATGAGAATTAGGGCAGGCACGTCAATTCGGGCAGGCACGTCAATTAGGGCAGGCACGTCAATTAGGGCAGGCATGTCAATGACGGAGGCGAAACATACACACACCCCTCCCCCAACCAGCCCCAGCCACCCTCCATAGCATCAGGAACAAGAAAGAGGGCAAGGGGTAACGAATCCACAAAGAAAAACGACCCTTGCACAGCTGTGCCCCACAACTACCTGCCTGCATCAAACATATCGGAGTACGACAGCGTTTGATGCCCCACGTAAAACACATAAGAGCCCTGACCCTCCTCCCCATCTTACCTCCATTCCCGGCTGGACGTCATCCCCATCGTCCGAGGCCTGCTGCACGTGCAGCACGTGGATGGGAACATGAGAATTAGGGCAGGCACGTCAATTCGGGCAGGCACGTCAATTAGGGCAGGCACGTCAATTAGGGCAGGCATGTCAATGACGGAGGCGAAACATACACACACCCCTCCCCCAACCAGCCCCAGCCACCCTCCATAGCATCAGGAACAAGAAAGAGGGCAAGGGGTAACGAATCCACAAAGAAAAACGACCCTTGCACAGCTGTGCCCCACAACTACCTGCCTGCATCAAACATATCGGAGTACGACAGCGTTTGATGCCCCACGTAAAACACATAAGAGCCCTGACCCTCCTCCCCATCTTACCTCCATTCCCGGCTGGACGTCATCCCCATCGTCCGAGGCCTGCTGCACGTGCAGCACGTGGATGGGA
>NW_003308072.1:0-1228 GCF_000143455.1 Volvox carteri f. nagariensis | reverse complement strand
CGCGTCTTTTGCAGATTGCTCAGGTTGTCATGTCTCGTGTTGGTGCCAAGACCTGGCAGTCGTATGCGTCGCATTTTGCCGCCTTTGTGTGTTTCTGTGTGGAGGAAGGTTTGGAGTTTCTCCGGGCCTCCCATTATGCCGGGCTCTTGTGGAGTCAGTTTCTCGCTGCCAAGGGCTCCATCCAAGTCCGCACAGCGCAGCCTTATTTCAGTGCTATTATCTCCGTGCATGACTTGCTTGGGTACCCTAAGCCCTGTGTCGGAGACAACACCCTGTTGGCCGCGTTTCGTCGAGGTTGGGAGCGCTTGCAGCACTCAACGGTGCCTGCTTCCGCGCTCGTGTTGGCCTTTAGTGCAGGTGATGCTTGGCATCTTTATGAGCAGTTGGCCGTAGTACCCGTTGGCTCCGAGTTGGCCTTGCCGTTGTTGTTCGTCGTGTTGAGTTTCTGTCTCTTGCTTCGCCCAGACTCTCTGCTGTCGGTAACCTGGGTGCGTGTTGCTGTCGTTCAAGGGGAGCAAGTTGTTCAGTACAAACCCCTCAATTGGAAGGGCCGTTTGGTTGCCCGTTTCCCTGCAGTGGGCTGTCCGTCAGCGTTTTTTGCGTGATCCGTCGCGGTTGTGGCTGGCGGGTCAGTCTACGCGTGGTGCTGAGTGTTGGTTTGACTTAGTCCTTGCAGAGTGTGGTTTGCCTCATATGCGCGGGGTGCATTCTCTCTATAGCCTGCGTCGTGGTGGCGCTTCCGCTGCTCGGGCGGTGGGAGTACCGTTTGAGATCGTTGAAGCGTTTGGCGGTTGGTCTGCCGGTTCTGTAGCCCTCCGAGAGCAAACACAGAAAGTCTGAAGACAGGGAACCGTCGCGGCGACATTTTCATTTACGTCATAGGTAACATATAATGTTAATTAATTAGGATGTAACACGCCTGCTTGGTTCTTGCCGTCTAACATGTGGATGCCGTACACTTATCCGTTATTACGGTCAAAGTATGAGGTGCAGCATACGTTTACAGTACTTCTCCTTGTGTTATGTTGCAGATTACTTGAAAGGAACTGGCTCCAGTTGGCGACTGGAGGAAGCATTTGTTCCCAACTTTCCCGACCTGCAGAGCCCGACGTCAGAAGCTGGCTGAGAGACAAGGAAAAAAAGATTACTAAGCTTAAAAATATGGTATAGGGTTGCCTTAAATTGTCTGACAAACAGGGTGATTCCACTTGGCCGCACACTAGCATTA
>NW_003308071.1:0-4197 GCF_000143455.1 Volvox carteri f. nagariensis | reverse complement strand
CCAATGGGTGCGACGGTAAACAGGCGGATGTGTGGCGCGGCTACCATCGCACCCAATGGGTGCGACGGTAAACAGGCGGATGTGTGGCACGGCTACCATCGCACCCAATGGGTGCGACGGTAAACAGGCGGATGTGTGGCGCGGCTACCATCGCACCCAATGGGTGCGACGGTAAACAGGCGGATGTGTGGCGCGGCTACCATCGCACCCAGTGGGTGTGACGGTAAACAGGCGGATGTGTGGCGCGGCTACCATCGCACCCAGTGGGTGCGACGGTAAACAGGCGGATGTGTGGCACGGCTACCATCGCACCCAATGGGTGCGACGGTAAACAGGCGGATGTGTGGCACGGCTACCATCGCACCCAATGGGTGCGACGGTAAACAGGCGGATGTGCGGCGCGGCTACCATCGCACCCAAGCACCCAATGGGTGCGACGGTAAACAGGCGGGTGTGCGGTACGGCTACCATCGCACCCAATGGGTGCGACGGTAAACAGGCGGATGTGTGGCGCGGCTACCATCGCACCCAATGGGTGCGACGGTAAACAGGCGGATGTGTGGCACGGCTACCATCGCACCCAATGGGCGCGACGGTAAACAGGCGGATGTGCGGCGCGGCTACCATTGCACCCAAGGGGTGCGACGGTAAACAGGCGGATGTGTGGTACGGCTACCATCGCACCCATGGGGTGCGACGGTAAACAGGCGGATGTGCGGCGCGGCTACCATCGCGCCGAATGGGCGCGACGGTAAACAGGCGGATGTGTGGCGCGGCTACCATCGCACCCAATGGGTGCGACGGTAAACAGGCGGATGTGTGGCGCGGCTACCATCGCACCCAATGGGTGCGACGGTAAACAGGCGGATGTGTGGCGCGGCTACCATCGCACCCAATGGGTGCGACGGTAAACAGGCGGATGTGTGGCGCGGCTACCATCGCACCCAATGGGTGCGACGGTAAACAGGCGGATGTGCGGCGCGGCTACCATCGCACCCATTGGGTGCGACGGTAAACAGGCGGATGTGCGGCGCGGCTACCATCGCACCCATTGGGTGCGACGGTAAACAGGCGGATGTGCGGTACGGCTACCATCGCACCCAATGGGTGCGACGGTAAACAGGCGGATGTGTGGTCCGGCTACCATCGCACCCAATGGGTGCGACGGTAAACAGGCGGATGTGCGGTCCGGCTACCATCGCACCCAATGGGTGCGACGGTAAACAGGCGGATGTGCGGTCCGGCTACCATCGCACCCAATGGGTGCGACGGTAAACAGGCGGATGTGCGGTCCGGCTACCATCGCACCCAATGGGTGCGACGGTAAACAGGCGGATGTGTGGCACGGCTACCATCGCACCCAATGGGTGCGACGGTAAACAGGCGGATGTGTGGCACGGCTACCATCGCACCCAATGGGTGCGACGGTAAACAGGCGGATGTGTGGCACGGCTAGCATCGCACCCAATGGGTGCGACGGTAAACAGGCGGATGTGTGGCGCGGCTACCATCGCACCCAATGGGTGCGACGGTAAACAGGCGGATGTGTGGCGCGGCTACCATCGCACCCAATGGGTGCGACGGTAAACAGGCGGATGTGCGGCGCGGCTACCATCGCACCCATTGGGTGCGACGGTAAACAGGCGGATGTGCGGCGCGGCTACCATCGCACCCAATGGGCGCGACGGTAAACAGGCGGATGTGCGGTACGGCTACCATCGCGCCCAATGGGTGCGACGGTAAACAGGCGGATGTGTGGCGCGGCTACCATCGCACCCAATGGGTGCGACGGTAAACAGGCGGATGTGTGGCGCGGCTACCATCGCACCCAATGGGGCGACGGTAAACAGGCGGATGTGTGGCACGGCTACCATCGCACCCAATGGGTGCGACGGTAAACAGGCGGATGTGTGGCGCGGCTACCATCGCACCCAATGGGTGCGACGGTAAACAGGCGGATGTGTGGCGCGGCTACCATCGCACCCAATGGGTGCGACGGTAAACAGGCGGATGTGTGGCACGGCTACCATCGCACCCAATGGGTGCGACGGTAAACAGGCGGATGTGTGGCGCGGCTACCATCGCACCCAATGGGTGCGACGGTAAACAGGCGGATGTGTGGCGCGGCTACCATCGCACCCAATGGGTGCGACGGTAAACAGGCGGATGTGCGGCGCGGCTACCATCGCACCCAATGGGTGCGACGGTAAACAGGCGGATGTGTGGCGCGGCTACCATCGCACCCAATGGGTGCGACGGTAAACAGGCGGATGTGTGGCGCGGCTACCATCGCACCCAATGGGTGCGACGGTAAACAGGCGGATGTGTGGCGCGGCTACCATCGCACCCAATGGGTGCGACGGTAAACAGGCGGATGTGTGGCGCGGCTACCATCGCACCCAATGGGTGCGACGGTAAACAGGCGGATGTGTGGCGCGGCTACCATCGCACCCAATGGGTGCGACGGTAAACAGGCGGATGTGTGGCGCGGCTACCATCGCACCCAATGGGTGCGACGGTAAACAGGCGGATGTGTGGCACGGCTACCATCGCACCCAATGGGTGCGACGGTAAACAGGCGGATGTGTGGCGCGGCTACCATCGCACCCAATGGGTGCGACGGTAAACAGGCGGATGTGTGGCGCGGCTACCATCGCACCCAATGGGTGCGACGGTAAACAGGCGGATGTGTGGCGCGGCTACCATCGCACCCAATGGGTGCGACGGTAAACAGGCGGATGTGTGGCGCGGCTACCATCGCACCCAATGGGTGCGACGGTAAACAGGCGGATGTGCGGCGCGGCTACCATCGCACCCAATGGGCGCGACGGTAAACAGGCGGATGTGTGGCACGGCTACCATCGCACCCAATGGGTGCGACGGTAAACAGGCGGATGTGTGGCGCGGCTACCATCGCACCCAATGGGTGCGACGGTAAACAGGCGGATGTGTGGCGCGGCTACCATCGCACCCAATGGGCGCGACGGTAAACAGGCGGATGTGCGGCGCGGCTACCATCGCACCCAATGGGTGCGACGGTAAACAGGCGGATGTGCGGTACGGCTACCATCGCACCCAATGGGTGCGACGGTAAACAGGCGAATGTGCGGCACGGCTACCATCGCACCCAATGGGTGCGATGGTAAACAGGCGGATGTGTGGCACGGCTACCATCGCACCCAATGGGTGCGACGGTAAAGAGGCGGATGTGCGGTACGGCTACCATCGCACCCATTGGGTGCGACGGTAAACAGGCGGATGTGTGGTACGGCTACCATCGCACCCAATGGGTGCGACGGTAAACAGGCGGATGTGTGGCGCGGCTACCATCGCACCCAATGGGTGCAACAGTAAACAGGCGGATGTGTGGCGCGGCTACCATCGCACCCAATGGGTGCGACGGTAAACAGGCGGATGTGTGGCGCGGCTACCATCGCACCCAATGGGTGCGACGGTAAACAGGCGGATGTGTGGCGCGGCTACCATCGCACCCAATGGGTGCGGCGGTAAACAGGCGGATGTGTGGCGCGGCTACCATCGCACCCAATGGGTGCGGCGGTAAACAGGCGGATGTGTGGCGCGGCTACCATCGCACCCAATGGGTGCGACGGTAAACAGGCGGATGTGTGGCGCGGCTACCATCGCACCCAATGGGTGCGACGGTAAACAGGCGGATGTGCGGTACGGCTACCATCGCACCCAATGGGTGCGACGGTAAACAGGCGGATGTGTGGCGCGGCTACCATCGCACCCAATGGGTGCGACGGTAAACAGGCGGATGTGCGGTCCGGCTACCATCGCACCCAATGGGTGCGACGGTAAACAGGCGGATGTGCGGCACGGCTACCATCGCACCCAATGGGTGCGACAGTAAACAGGCGGATGTGTGGCACGGCTACCATCGCACCCAATGGGTGCGACGGTAAACAGGCGGATGTGTGGCACGGCTAGCATCGCACCCAATGGGTGCGACGGTAAACAGGCGGATGTGTGGCGCAGCTACCATCGCACCCAATGGGTGCGACAGTAAACAGGCGGATGTGTGGCGCGGCTACCATCGCACCCAATGGGTGCGACGGTAAACAGGCGGATGTGTGGCGCGGCTACCATCGCACCCAATGGGTGCGACGGTAAACAGGCGGATGTGTGGCGCGGCTACCATCGCACCCAATGGGTGCGACGGTAAACAGGCGGATG
>NW_003308070.1:4452-6281 GCF_000143455.1 Volvox carteri f. nagariensis | reverse complement strand
GGCACACTGCGATGATGGGAGCCAATGGGAAAGAAGAACAGGCCTGGGCTAGGAGGGTTGTCAGTGTCAGTGAGGTGTCTGCAGCCCTTGGCAGGTCATGCAGTGGTGTTGAGGGTCGCCGTACAGAAAGACATTGGACAGTTTTGCTTTCATTTTTACAAAGTTCACCAGTAGCAATAAGGCATTTATCATCTTTTCTGTCTCACATATTGCAGGCTGGAATGCCGCACGTCGCTGTCGCTATCGCACATACAAGAACGGAGCAAATACTTGTTCCTATAATAAGAGCATTACTATTATTACTATTTGAACTACTGTGTTCTTTGTGGCTTGAAGGAATGCTATACCGTTGACATGACAAACTCGACTTTGTTCGGGTCGAGTTTCTTTCACGTTCGTCAACCCTACCAAATTGCTGTTGTTTAAGAGAAAAAGACGGTTGTGCTGGAATTGCGAGCAGCGCGCTGGCAAGAAATCGGTTAGCATCGCTCCAGGGCGGCACCTCGTCTGGGCCAGGTGTCGCGGACGGTATGCCTTTCCAAACCTCCCGGGCGCACGCAAGCGGCACCAGCCTCGCGCTTCGGTAGCTCGTGCTTGGCTCGCTTACAAGTCGAGGCTTAACGTTATTAGTAGTCCTGCTTTACGACCAGTCCGAAGTCTTGCCGGTGATGACGACACCTCGGGTTCGGGCGACATCGACGCGCTCGCCCGAATGCTCAGCCAACAGGCTGCTAAGGTCCGTGCATCGATCGGTGACGAAGAACTACGCAAGAGCTACGACGGCTTTGACGATGTGACAAGAAGTGGCGTGTTCGGTCTGCAGGTGTGCGTGCTTGCGCGCCCGCGGTGATTGCGACGGCGCGAGTGGTAAAATCACGAAGCTGATGGCCCCCGGCATGCGTTTGGAACCCTGTCCTCAATCTTTGGTCGTGCGACTGCTGCTACTGCTGCTGTGTTTGTTGGCCCGCACAGCAAACAGCCGTCCCGACCCCACCTAGCCCAGCCCAGCCCGTTGCCTGCCAACGCTACCCCGACCTCCTCATACACAAAGTAACTAGCGACTAGCGGTACACGCACACCCCTTCAGCCCAGAGCTCTTCAAACCTCCTTTCACTTGTGTGTAGCCCCTGGTGGAAGCCACAAGTTTGCAGAAGGCTACGTGGGCGATTTCACTTATCCAGGGGAAGGGGGGTTTTCACTGCCGTAGACATGTGCATGTACCCAGTACGGCGGCAGGGAAACTGGGGAGGGGACCGGGAAGACAACGGCTCCCGCTTTCCAGTCTTTTCTCTCCTCCTCCTCATCATCATCATCCTCCTCCTCATCATCCTATGCCGGGAATGGTGTACGGGCAAATTCCTTGCCCAGCCATACGCCCAGGATTTCCACCTTCTCCTCCTCCTGCCCCGCGTACGTCTCTGCATCTGACCCCGCGCTCAATCACCCGCGCCACCGCCACCGCCACCGTCACCTACCACCCGCGCTCGGCCGCAAGCTACTGGGGCTCCCAGGAGCTCCGCCCGGGCCCACCGCTTTCTCCTCCTCCTCCACCTCGCACCCCCTCTTCCCGGTGTCCCTCAGTCTCAGCAGCTGGAGGAGCGTGTGCTTCGTGAGATTGGTCCAGGCTTCTTTGACTCGGCCGATTTCGAGGTGCTGCAGCTGCTGGGTAGGATCAGTGTCATGCGGGTGAGCGGACGGGAGGGGGGAGGGGGAGGGGAGGAGGGAGGGGAGGAGGGAGGGGAGGAGGGAGGAGAGAGGGGGGGAGGGAGGGGAGGAGGGAGGGGGGGAGGGAAGGGGGGAGGGAGGGGGGGAAGGGGAGGGGAGGAGGG
>NW_003308070.1:0-2175 GCF_000143455.1 Volvox carteri f. nagariensis | reverse complement strand
TCCAAACCCATATCTTCCATAATATGTGTGTATGTATATGTGTGTGTGTGTGTGTTTTGGAGGGGGGGGAGTGGAGGAGGGTTACAGTCTGCAGCGGAGCGTGTGGACTTAGGTGACAACTTAAAAGGCGTTCGTTAGATATTCTTTCCAACCGCGCCAACCAACAACCGCCAACCACCATCCATAATCACCAAACGTTTCCGGCAAACATGGTTCGAGGCAATCGGGGCGCTTCTGAGCTGCTGTTGCACCCGTTCCTGCAGCTGTTGTGACGGACTTAGTTGGATTCGGATTTTGTCCTTCAAAGGTGGTGAAAGGCGTGAGATGCGGACGGAGAGGTTAGCAAAGGAAGGCGCCAGGTATTTTGTGGGTTTTGGTCCGCCCTAGCTACCGGCCTGTACGGATGCAGGGGGCCCCCGCCCTTTTTCCGACCTCGAGGAAGCGGACACAGCTTTTTGGGGATGTCTGTCTGGTCTGTGTTGTGTGTGTGTTTGAGATATTCGGGGGCCTTGGCTGTCGGATGCCCGGGGTTTGAAATTTCGAATTTGAATTGTGGTGTTGGTTTGAATTCGGTCGCACGCATAATTCCTTCTGATGTAAAAGGATGCGGCCCTCTTTTGCACTGAATTGTCATGTATGTATGTATCTATCACCTGTGTACGAACTCGCGCTTTTTAATTGAGTCTTTGGGGCGTGAGTTGCGCATATGAGTGAGTAGAGAGTGGTGAGTACGTGAGACAATCCGTCAACACATAAATCGGGTCGCGGGCGATGCCCGGGCTTTTCCCGCACACCATGTTGCGAGAGTCTCCAGCAGGGGTATGAGTCGGCGTGTATACGGTTGTGCTTTGACCTGGCTACGGTCCACAACAACTGCGTGTAGATGCGGGGCAACGCTCGGTGATTTTCATTTATTGCTGTTAAGGGCACAAGGGTCAAAAAGGCAGTTGGGGAACACGAAGGGGAAAAGTTGAACGTTGTGCTGTTTAGGTAGTAGTAGTAGTCCTCCAGGGCCCCCCTTTAACCTTCATAACACGCCCGCGGGAAACCACTGGAGACGTCCTGAAAACTGAGAAACATACATACATACATACATACGTACGTATCTTCATGTTCTTCAACTTCTGGTCGCACCCTTCGATTAATGTCCACCGTCATCGCCTGATTGAGGCGGCCAGGGCGAGGGGGCCCCGAGGGCTCCACCAACAGCCCCTCCGCCACTACACTACCTCCCTCCACGATCTCTCACCTCGACAAAGTGTGTATGTAGCTTCACCAGCGGCCCCCTTTCCCTTGGAGGCAGTTCCCTGCTCTCCCCTGCGAGAGGGGCACCCTAATGCATTCACCCCATCCGACTTCAGAATGTATTCGTGTGTATATATACACGCATTGTATATTACATACACACACATAAATATATATATGTATTGTATATTAGCTGTTTTCTTCTGTGGCTGTGGCTGCATAGGTAGTTGTGTAGCTGCTGCCGCGGCATGCGACCACTACCACCTCTGTGTGTGTGCGCGCGTGTGTGTGTACAAATAGGGAGATCCCAAACAACCACCACACTGGAAGGCTGCTCCTTCTTCTCGCTCCCCTAATAATCCATCCGCCGCCCAACACGACCGCCATCGGCAACCTGGAGGCGAAAGCCCTCCCTTGTAGCCCTCCCGCACCACCACCACCACCATCCCGCGAAGCATTTCATTTCGGTTTGGTCGGGGTGACGGTTTGACTACTTCTAGACGGTTGGTCGGTTTCCCGCCGGGGCGGGGTCTTTCCCAACAGCAGCGCCAGGGGAGGAGGTGGTCTTGCTGCCCTAGCTCCTCGATAAGGAGAACTCACTCGCACACACACCCAGACAGACACACACGCAGACACACGCGCACACATTGGCTTTCGGGAGCCCTACAGGATTTAAAAAGGGCCAGGCGGATGACCTCCGAGGAAATCCGTCTGTCCGCAAGTGGTTCCATCCATCATCCGCGGGCGGGGGCCCGCCCAGGGTGAGGGTGAGGGTGAGACAACTCACACAGAAAGGGCGCAAGTCTACCGCCGGCACCTCTCCTCCCTCCTTCATCACACACACACACACACACACACAGATGCCGTCAGGCCTTCCGTCCAACAAGAAGTGTCTACCCTGCACCTCATGAACAGCATGGGGATCCTCAG
>NW_003308069.1:3264-4110 GCF_000143455.1 Volvox carteri f. nagariensis | reverse complement strand
ATAATGCAAGCGAATGCATCACGTCGTACATTACTAATTTGCGTACAATAGTACTGCACGAATGGTATGGACAATATAAATCGGAAACAAGAAACAGACTGTGTCTTCAGACTGCCTTGTCCATATGGAATGAGAAAGTATGCTAACTCATTGCGGTGTAATCACAATATTAACACACCAACGGACTCTCACACATTTTGGTCGCAAAGGGCAATTTGCACAAGTCCTATTCGCACGACCGTCCTATGCGCTTCCTATGCGCATCCTATTACTGCCAAACACATTATTAGCATCATGATCACCCAAGCTGGTACATAACACAAAGTTTAGGGACCCTAAGATGGGAGATTCCAGAAGTTGAGACTTGACAGGCCTGAAGCCAGGATTCAAATTTCATGGTCACTGGTTGAGAGCTGCAGTTAAAAATGCAACCTTACAGCACCACACACAAAGACCAAAAGCTTAAAATGTATGTGTGTAAGTACATGCAAGCTTGAGGCACTGCAAGCATGATGCATTAAAAAAAATAGAAATCGAGCTTACAAACATGGGGCATCGTTTCTGGGTGTTGTTGCATGCCTGTGCAGTGACATGCATTCCCCAGGCACCAAGCACATGCAGCAAAGGGCAATAACAGCGCCTGCAAGATTGGGGCAACGTTTCTGGGTGTTGTTGCATGCCTGTGCAATGAAATGCATTCCCCAGGCACCAAGCACATGCAGCAAAGGGCAATAACAGCGCCTGCAAGATTGGNGCATCGTTTCTGGGTGTTGTTGCATGCCTGTGCAATCAAATGCATTCCCCAGGCACCAAGCACATGCAGCAAAAGGCAATAACAGCGCCTGC
>NW_003308069.1:0-1113 GCF_000143455.1 Volvox carteri f. nagariensis | reverse complement strand
GGCTTCACCCTGCTCAGGCATAGTTCACCATCTTTCGGGTCCCAACAGGTATGCTCGCACTCAAACCTTTCGCAAAAGCAACATGGTCGGTCGATGGTGCAGGCACAGGCCATCCCACCAGTCAGGTTACTTGCGCTTACGGGTTTTCAACCCGCCAACTCGCATACATGTTAGACTCCTTGGTCCGTGTTTCAAGACGGGTCGATTAACGCTTTTCTGCCAGAGTCTTTAGGATGCGGATCCCGAAGGACAAAGCAACCTTCACGCCTTGGTCATCTCGGCGGCATCGGCCGGGTTACCGGGGTGGACCCAACTGTTTTCCCGCCAAGACAACCCACTCTGACCAGCACCCAGCACATTCAATGGGCCGTTAGGCACACTTAAGCCTGGGGGCACACACAAGCGCTAATCGCTTCCCTCTCAACAATTTCAAGCACTTTTAACTCTCTTTTCAAAGTTCTTTTCATCTTTCCCTCACGGTACTTGTTCGCTATCGGTCTCTCAGCAGTATTTAGCCTTAGAAGGGATTTACCTCCAAATTAGGGCTGCATTCCCAAACAACCCGACTCGTGGAAAGCACCTCGTGAGAGGACTAGGCAGGAACCGACGGGGTTATCACCCTCTCTGACGCGGCATTCGATCCGACTTGAGTTCCGCCAGCCCATGAGGGCGCTTCTGTAGACTACAATTCTCCAAGGGGAGATTTTCAAGTTGGGCTATTCCCGGTTCGCTCGCCGTTACTAGGGGAATCCTGGTTAGTTTCTTTTCCACCGCTTAATGATATGCTTAAGTTCAGCGGGTAACCTTGCCTGAGCTCAGGTCGAGAAAAAAATAGTACACTTGCTGTACTACACAGTACTACAGAGTCCCGTGCAGTACAACAGTAATCCTGATTTTTTGCGAAACACAGAACCTCAAAGCCATCTACTAAAGCATTGCAGCAAGCAACGTATGCATTACATAACGCTGACTTTGCCTACCCAGTAAAGGCCCGATGAAACGGTCCACGGTTAAGCATCTACATACTTCAATTCACCCGGCATTAAACGATTTGAGTAAATGATTTAATGCCGAGAAAACAAGATCCAATGTCGTACACATGCATCATCATGC
>NW_003308068.1:5482-7140 GCF_000143455.1 Volvox carteri f. nagariensis | reverse complement strand
TCATCTGCATTGAAAACAATAGAAGGACAAAGAACAATAAAACATTACATTAGTTATCATGCTTGTGTGCAGCAGCATCGGACTGCAACCCTTGATGCCGGTGAAGAGCTAGCGTACATGTCAGAATAACAGATAGAAGCAGGTAGCACACGCCCCCGGACTGGGGACGAGCGTACTGCAGGGTCCAGTAACATGAGCTCCGCCGGACCGCCAACGAACGCCAACCGAACGCGCCACGAGGAGGAGGTTAAACATATATTATACATTATATTATACAATATATATTATGTCTCCTTATGGATTTTGTCTTGTGTCATGAGCCGGACGCCTTGCCGAATTCCTCGGCCCGACCCCTTGCACGTCCTCTGAAATCTGAAAGATAACGCATTGAAATATCGACGTTGAAATACGTTTGGTTAAGTTTAAAGGTTGGAAAGTGGTCAAGGCGCGGCCATGTTACCTGCCAAGTAACCGTCTCAAGCCGAAAGCCGAAAGCCAACCAGTTAGCTTTGATAAATAGAAACTAATAACACTACTGATGGGCGACGGGGCAGGTCGATGAGGCCTTCGAAGGCCGCGTTGTCGCGATGCAGTCTCTTGGGGCCGTCGCCCGTCTGGACAGCCCGCCGGAGAGGTGGCCTAACCTTTATCTGACACGCTGACACGCCTAGCGCGGGGCACGGGGGCGCGGGGCACGGGGCGCCCCCCCTACTTGGGGGGGTAGGCACCTCCCAGTAGGTGCCCCTGCGCGTCCGTATCCCCGGAATCTCGCCTGCCCCTGCTTTCCCCCATGCGCCGCGCGTACCTACAGCTGCGTTATGATTATATGCATGCATGGGCTGCGGCGAATCGGCGCGCGAAGCCCCGGCGGGACCGAAATGCGACCTTACGTGTTCCTGACCTGCCTAGCATGAGTTGGATCTAGTAGGTGCCCCTGCGCGTCCGTATCCCCGGAATCTCGCCTGCCCCTGCTTTCCCCCATGCGCCGCGCGTACCTACAGCTGCGTTATGATTATATGCATGCATGGGCTGCGGCGAATCGGCGCGCGAAGCCCCGGCGGGACCGAAATGCGACCTTACGTGTTCCTGACCTGCCTAGCATGAGTTGGATCTAGTAGGTGCCCCTGCGCGTCCGTATCCCCGGAATCTCGCCTGCCCCTGCTTTCCCCCATGCGCCGCGCGTACCTACAGCTGCGTTATGATTATATGCATGCATGGGCTGCGGCGAATCGGCGCGCGAAGCCCCGGCGGGACCGAAATGCGACCTTACGTGTTCCTGACCTGCCTAGCATGAGTTGGATCTAGTAGGTGCCCCTGCGCGTCCGTATCCCCGGAATCTCGCCTGCCCCTGCTTTCCCCCATGCGCCGCGCGTACCTACAGCTGCGTTATGATTATATGCATGCATGGACTGCGGCGAATCGGCGCGTGAAGCCCCGGCGGGACCGAAATACGGATAGGTGTCAGAAACGGTCTTACATAAGTTGAATAAGAATGTCTGTGTTCAGAAAACATACGTTGAATTCAAGCGACATGCGAAACACATCTATTTCATGCAAGGTTCTTCTTCTTCTTCTTCTTTGCTTGCTTAATGCCAACAACAATTTAGTCAACAAGGCCCCCCTGCAAGGTTGTAATCAGCCGCCCTGCGACCTTACGT
>NW_003308068.1:0-1541 GCF_000143455.1 Volvox carteri f. nagariensis | reverse complement strand
GGGTAGGACACACGGTCGGGGAGAGCATTCTTTTGACTGCCCCGGTCGCACAATTCCCGTGCTTCCCTAATTCGACACCCTGAACAGGCCAATTCTGACTGTCCGAATGTCCCTGCCAGGCCAATTCGTGTCCCTGTCAGGCTAATTCTGACTGTCGGAATGTCTCCGCCAGGCTTATTCGTATCCCTGTCAGGCTAAATCTGATTGTCCGAATGTCCCTGCCAGGCCAATTCGTATCCCTGTCAGGCCAACTCAAGGGCCTGTCCCGGCAATCCAACTTGTCCCAGGTGTAGACCCCGTGCCAATTTCAACCCTTCTACCGAGCAATTTAGACCAATTGCAGGGTCTGCCCCGAAACTCTCAGGCAGGCATCCAGAATCGCGGTAGTTGAAGGAACTTACAACTTTATGTGGGCGGCTCGTTGAGCAATGTGCATTGGAGGTCACAGGCAGGAGCTGTTTGCTGCGGGGCACTACAACCATGACTGGCAGCGACGACAGCTGTAACAACGCAGCGGCGACATGGATGTCAGCGAAAGCGAGTTTGGTGAAGGAGGCCATATGGTTCGAAGCGGAGGGGTTGGGAATGTGCGCCTGTTTCTCTCCAGTGAGAGCCCGGAGTGGTTCACCCCACTGAGTATCATAGAGCTGGTGCACGAGGTGTTCACTCCTGGTGGGATCAACCTGGACCCATGCTTGTCCGCGGCTGCTAACACACGTGTTGGGGTGACTGTGTATTACGATATGGTCTCCGATGGTTTGCTGGAGTGCAACACGTGGATGGGTGTTTGATGCGCAACGGAGTACATGGCTGGCCACATTGGCCAAGCAGTACTGCTGCTGAAAGCCGCTGTGGGTTATGCATGGTTTGATGCCATACTGCAGTGGCATGTCTGTTTTCTGCCCAACGTTTGGCGTTTGTGCGTCGACAATCTGGGAGTCACCAGCAGGAGGGAGGACCCCTGACATGGGGAGCGCAGGTAGCCAATCCACACAGAAGTGTCATGGTTTACATGGGCCCAGACGTGCAACGTTTTGTGTCAGTGTTTGATTGCATGGGCAGAATACCAGGGGCAACTTCATGGGCCATGCCCCGCCCAATGGAGAGCTCGATGGATTAAGGCACAGAACGCATGTGGAGCACACATTCTTCTCGACAGATGTCTGCGTTTTCATTTGTTTTCATTGTAGCTCGTGGTACTGGGTTTAGCGGTGTATCGGAGATTTGCAATTGTTTCCACCCGAACCTTTTCATGCATACGAGTATTGTGGGATAAACTGGACAAACTGCCGATGAAGTGTGGTAGGAAAACAGTGGGGCCTCGGCGACTGACTTGACTGGGTATTGCAATTGTGGCCCTGAGTGCTTGCCTCCCTACATTGCCTGAGTACTGTAGCCAGGTGTGCAAGTTTTCCTGCTCCATGTCCTGGGATCGAAACCAATACGCACATGAGGCACTTGTAAGCGGTCCCCTTGCAAAGTTTCCCCGAGCCAATCCTGCCAACTTGACAGCCAATTCGACACCCTGAATACGCTAATTC
>NW_003308067.1:6187-7210 GCF_000143455.1 Volvox carteri f. nagariensis | reverse complement strand
GGGAGGGGAAGAGGTAGAGAGTACACCAAGAGGATGTAGGGTTGAGGGGTGGTGAGTGGAAACAGGTGGCCGTAGCGAGGGCGCGGATGAGGGGGAGGTGGGCACCCAGAAGGGGGGGCCGTACTCGAAGGTGCGCGCGTGGTGCAGGATTAGGTTCTTCAGGGTACGAGACCGGGTTTTTCGTGGTGCGGCGTCTAGGTGAGATAGGATCTTGGGAACCAGCCGTCTTGGTAGAGCGGTATTGGGGGGGCGCCGAGCTGGCTACCCTCCCCCCCTGTGGTTTCCGGAGGCTTGATCGCCCGGCGTTGCCGCAGGGTCTTCCCGTTTGAGTACTTTTCAATTTAGACCCAGTGCTGTGGAAGGGCGCGGACTTGTGCGGTGTTACCCCCTCGACGGGGGCTATCTCCCCTGGACTAGCCCAGGGAGGGAGAGGCGGAGGAGGGTAGTAGTCTCAGGAGGCTGTTTGGCGTCTTGTGGTGTGAGCTCTATGCGCTCTTTTTTGCGTGAGGATTTTTGAGCTTGGTGACCTCCCCAGCCCGGGAAGACTCGTCGGGCTCCCGGTCGCCCAAGTCCTGGTAGCGAGCTCTCTGAGATGCTCGGTTCGTTCGGTCGGCAGGTAGAGCCCCCCAGTTGAGACTTCGGTTAGGTTAGGAGACCAACGGGCATAGATCCCGTCTAGTTGGAGCGCCAAACAAGCGCTGTTGCGTGCCGGCCGTCGTTTCCCGTGCGGCCTGACCCGGGGGCGGAGTGCATGAGACTAACCAGCCGTATGCACCCGCCCCCCGCGCTGTGCTTCGGCCCTGGGCCCCCGGCTTTTCAGCCCACAGTGTAATCAACGTCATACATACATACATACATACATACATACATACATACATACATACATACATACATACATACATACATACATACATACATACATACATACATACATACATACATACATACATACATACATACATACATACATACATACATACATACATACATACATACATACATACATACATACATACACACACT
>NW_003308067.1:5306-6137 GCF_000143455.1 Volvox carteri f. nagariensis | reverse complement strand
CCTAGACCGCATCTATGTAGACCATGGTACCATGCCGTACATTGCTAAGACGGAGATTGCCGTGCAAACACCGTCGGATCACAAGCCAATGGTCATGCACCTGCTGCCGTGCCGACCAGAGAGCAAGGGCCCAGGGAACCGACGAGTGCGGCTGGCCTTCACATCACACCAGGACTTAGCCGCAAGCATGGAAGCATGGATCACCAGCCAGTGTGCCACAGCACCATCTGCGGAGGACAACCCTTTGGGCCTGATTGCGTGGTGGCCAGGTTTTAAACGCCGGCTGAGCACCCTGGCCCTTCAGCTCAACAAGGCGGCACAACACCGCAAGCTCAGACCAGGGGCCCGGGCTCGGGAAGTGTTACCGCAGGTCCAGTTGGCAAGGCAAGCGGTGGATGCAGCCCCCACAGCACAACAGCCACTCCAACAACTGGTCGAAGCCCAGGCAATGCTCGCACGAGCACATCGGGAAGACTGCCGGAAGGATGCCATGGAGGCCCGCACCCACTGGCTGCGGGCAGGGGAGAGGCCGAGCCCATCCCTTACAGCCTTCCTCCAGGCCCAGGCTATAGACCAACAACCAGCCCCTGTCGCCCTGCAAGCCTTGTCCGGCCGACTTGTTACCAACCCCGCTCAGCTGCCCCAGGTGGTAGCCGACTTCTGGAAGGATGTGAGCAAGGCCCCGGACTTCATCTGCCCCCAGGCCCGCCAAGCCGTTCTGAACTCCCTCACCGCAGCCAACATTAAGTTCCCAGCAGAGGCAGATGAACAGCTGGAGCCAAAAAGATCACAGCCACCGAACTGCGGAAGGCACTCAAGAAGAGCGCACCT
>NW_003308067.1:1149-2684 GCF_000143455.1 Volvox carteri f. nagariensis | reverse complement strand
GAAACAGTGCCCGAATATACTCAACGTTTTCACGATATAATTCGTGAAGCGAAAGATATGAACCCTAGCGATCAAATCGGCTGGTACGTTAAGGGGTTACTACCACCTTTGCGCAGCCGGTGTGCGACAAGCGAAGAGGGCAAAGATTGGGACAGCTTAGATAAGCTAATCCTTTACGCTGTTGGGCAAGAGGTTCGATGGCAGTCGGGCAAAGACAAGCCTACCGTCCATGCAGTTAGCGCTGACCTTAATGCGATCACTGCTAAAAAGCCCTTCAATAAATTTAAGCGTTCGTCCTCTGATCGCAATTCGCAGGGTTGGCAACCCGCCAATCGGCCCAAGAAGGCGCGTCTGGAGCAAGAACAGCTGGCGGCACACACTTGCCGCAAATGCCGTCGCGTGAAGCCCGCCCACCAGAGCTGGGCGGAGCACAAGCCCGACTGCATTCGACACCTCAAGGCTAACGCCGAGAAGACGCTGTCCCTTGCCGCGAAGATGGAGAATGCCATGGCTGATTAGCGGGTCGGCAAGCGTGTTGTTGGGGGCTGTGAGCAACCGGAATGTCCTAAGGACTCGGCTAGCTTGCAAATCAGAGAGTCCTTGTTGCCCGTTTGTGATCCGCTTAGCTGTGATCACATGTTCCTCCCGGACGAGTTTCGTAACGTGGAGAACATGTTGGGACGGCAGTTCACCTTTGACGCTGCTTGTAACAACTCTGGCGACACGCTAATTGTACACGCTTTGCCTCCCCTTCAAATTCGTTCTTGACCTCCGATGTCTCTGGCGAGTTTGTCTGGGCAAATCCCCCATACACAAAAATTGAGCTTTGGCATAAGCATTACCTGCGCTGCAGGCGTATGCGTCCCGAAACCACTTCAGCGGTTTTTGTAGTACCGAAATGGTCTCAAATTGAAAGACGCATGCGAGCGGCAGGACACCAGCTGCTAAAAACATATGCCGTAGGGACGAAACTGTTCTTAGAGAAAGCAGACGATGGTAGTCGTCAGGAAATGCCCGGTATCCCGTGGCCTATCCAGCTTTGGTATGACCCGCCAGCTAAAGAGGTTCAGCTGAACAGTATTGGCTCCTCACAGTCCATGATTTTTGGCGCATTCTTATGCCAAACGCCTTGCAGCGCACTTATCGATTCCGGTGCTGACTGCAAGGGCACGGCTGATGGATTCATCTCCTCCGAGGCAGCTCGCAAAATGGGGCTCGCTATTCGGCCGTGTTCAACTTCTTCGGTTCGCGTCGCGAACGGCTCCTCCGAGCTCATTGAGGGCTTGATACACGCCAAGTTGCGGATAGCATCCTTTCATGACACAGTCAAACTGCTCGTGCTAAAGCAAGCTAACGCCGGAGTCGAACTTATACTTGGCGCGGATTGGCTTGTGCGCCGCAAAGCGCGGATGTGCTTCCAAACGCGGACGCTTACGCTCCACAAGTCGCCCACAGACAGTTGGACGCTCAAGCCTTCCTTTTGGTCTTCGGACAATAATGCTGAAGATCACCTTGATGGTATCACTATCATGAAC
>NW_003308067.1:0-1083 GCF_000143455.1 Volvox carteri f. nagariensis | reverse complement strand
TAGCGAGGGCGCGGATGAGGGGGAGGTGGGCACCCAGAAGGGGGGGCCGTACTCGAAGGTGCGCGCGTGGTGCAGGACTAGGTTCTTCAGGGTACGAGACCGGGTTTTTCGTGTTGCGGCGTCTAGGTGAGATAGGATCTTGGGAACCAGCCGTCTTGGTAGAGCGGTATTGGGGGGGCGCCGAGCTGGCTACCCTTCCCCCCTGTGGTTTCCGGAGGCTTGATCGCCCTGCGTTGCCGCAGGGTCTTCCCGTTTGAGTACTTTCCAAGTTAGACCCAGTGCTGTGGAAGGGCGCGGACTTGTGCGGTGTTACCCCCTCGATGGGGGCTATCTCCCCTGGACTAGCCCAGGGAGGGAGAGGCGGAGGAGGGTAGTAGTCTAAGGAGGCTGTTTGGCGTCTTGTGGTGTGAGCTCTTTGCGCTCTTTTTTGCGTGAGGTTTTTTGAGCTTGGTGACCTCCCCAGCCCGGGATGACTCGTCGGGCTCCCGGTCGCCCAGGTCCTGGTAGCGAGCTCTCTGAGATGCTCGGTTCGTTCGGTCGGCAGGAAGAGCCCCCCAGTTGCGACTTCGGTTATGTTAGGAGACCAACGGGCATAGATCCCGTCTAGTTGGAGCGCCAAACAAGCGCTGTTGCGTGCCGGCCGTCGTTTCCCGTGCGGCCTGACCCGGGGGCGGAGTGCATGAGACTAACCAGCCGTATGCACCCGCCCCTCGCGCTGTGCTTCGGCCCTGGGCCCCCGGCTTTTCAGCCCACAGTGTAATCAACGTCATACATACATACATACATACATACATACATACATACATACATACATACATACATACATACATACATACATGCATACATACATACATACATACATACATACACACACGTACCCACTCTCGCCTCGGCCTCGACCTCTGCTCGTAACCTAAGACATGGGCAGCAGGCGGATCGTCTCCTTCCTCCTCCTCCTGGTATACCGCTCTTCACGTGCGTCACCTATCATTAACTAGCCCCCTACTACTACCACTGCGACACAACATCTCTTCGGATGCGGCCACTCAAAAAAACAGCGCAGGTGCAAACATACTTAGGGTT
>NW_003308066.1:5577-6502 GCF_000143455.1 Volvox carteri f. nagariensis | reverse complement strand
TCTCATGCCGTACACACGCATGATGATGCATGTGTACGACATTGGATCTTGTTTTCTCGGCATTAAATCATTTACTCAAATCGTTTAATGCCGGGTGAATTGAAGTATGTAGATGCTTAACCGTGGACCGTTTCATCGGGCCTTTACTGGGTAGGCAAAGTCAGCGTTATGTAATGCATACGTTGCTTGCTGCAATGCTTTAGTAGATGGCTTTGAGGTTCTGTGTTTCGCAAAAAATCAGGATTACTGTTGTACTGCACGGGACTCTGTAGTACTGTGTAGTACAGCAAGTGTACTATTTTTTTCTCGACCTGAGCTCAGGCAAGGTTACCCGCTGAACTTAAGCATATCATTAAGCGGTGGAAAAGAAACTAACCAGGATTCCCCTAGTAACGGCGAGCGAACCGGGAATAGCCCAACTTGAAAATCTCCCCTTGGAGAATTGTAGTCTACAGAAGCGCCCTCATGGGCTGGCGGAACTCAAGTCGGATCGAATGCCGCGTCAGAGAGGGTGATAACCCCGTCGGTTCCTGCCTAGTCCTCTCACGAGGTGCTTTCCACGAGTCGGGTTGTTTGGGAATGCAGCCCTAATTTGGAGGTAAATCCCTTCTAAGGCTAAATACTGCTGAGAGACCGATAGCGAACAAGTACCGTGAGGGAAAGATGAAAAGAACTTTGAAAAGAGAGTTAAAAGTGCTTGAAATTGTTGAGAGGGAAGCGATTAGCGCTTGTGTGTGCCCCCAGGCTTAAGTGTGCCTAACGGCCCATTGAATGTGCTGNGTGCTGGTCAGAGTGGGTTGTCTTGGCGGGAAAACAGTTGGGTCCACCCCGGTAACCCGGCCGATGCCGCCGAGATGACCAAGGCGTGAAGGTTGCTTTGTCCTTCGGGATCCGCATCCTAAAGACTCTGGCAGAAAAGCGTTAA
>NW_003308066.1:0-1098 GCF_000143455.1 Volvox carteri f. nagariensis | reverse complement strand
GCCTGACTAATGGATGTTATCAGCTGCTGCTTTGTGATTGGGGACAATGTTTTGGGTTGGGTTTTTGGTATATGTGTAAAGTATAATATATGGCTGCAATACAGGTGTAGGTACAGTCCAGATTTCGGTATGGACATGGATCGTTCATACCATGTTGAACACTGCNCATCCCATCAGCACTGGGCACATAAGCAACATTGGGCCAGATCAGTAGTACGGTGGGGGACCACGTGCGAACCCCTGGTGACGATCTGTTTTGCCACATTACAAGCGCCATCGTAGGGATGTTGAGTTGTAGTGTTTGCTAGGGAGAATGCATGTCACTGCACAGGCATGCAACAACACCCAGAAACGATGCCCCAATCTTGCAGGCGCTGTTATTGCCCTTTGCTGCATGTGCTTGGTGCCTGGGGAATGCATTTCATTGCACAGGCATGCAACAACACCCAGAAACGTTGCCCCAATCTTGCAGGCGCTGTTATTGCCTTTTGCTGCATGTGCTTGGTGCCTGGGGAATGCATGTGATTGCACAGGCATGCAACAACACCCAGAAACGTTGCCCCAATCTTGCAGGCGCTGTTATTGCCTTTTGCTGCATGTGCTTGGTGCCTGGGGAATGCATGTCACTGCACAGGCATGCAACAACACCCAGAAACGTTGCCCCAATCTTGCAGGCGCTGTTATTGCCTTTTGCTGCATGTGCTTGGTGCCTGGGGAATGCATTTGATTGCACAGGCATGCAACAACACCCAGAAACGATGCCCCAATCTTGCAGGCGCTGTTATTGCCCTTTGCTGCATGTGCTTGGTGCCTGGGGAATGCATTTCATTGCACAGGCATGCAACAACACCCAGAAACGTTGCCCCAATCTTGCAGGCGCTGTTATTGCCCTTTGCTGCATGTGCTTGGTGCCTGGGGAATGCATGTCACTGCACAGGCATGCAACAACACCCAGAAACGATGCCCCATGTTTGTAAGCTCGATTTCTATTTTTTTTAATGCATCATGCTTGCAGTGCCTCAAGCTTGCATGTACTTACACACATACATTTTAAGCTTTTGGTCTTTGTGTGTGGTGCTGTAAGGNTTGCATTTTTAA
>NW_003308065.1:5718-7174 GCF_000143455.1 Volvox carteri f. nagariensis | reverse complement strand
TTCGAGAAGCTGCTGGTGCCGGGAGGCGGCTTTGCAGACAGTGGTGCTGAGGATGTCAAGTTGCCTGATGCCGACCCGGCTGCATTCCAGTGGCTGCTGGCCTACATGTACACGGGGGAGCTGTACATGCCAGACGAGCTGCTGCGGCCTGCTGTACTGCTCGCGGATCGGCTTTTGATGCCACAAGATTGCGTGGGGCAGCTGCAGAAGTGGCTGCTGGCGACGGTGACCCCCGGATCAGTGCTTTCGGATCTTCTCTGGGCGGAGCAGCACGGCATGACGTCATTGGTGCCACAGCTCAAGCTGCGGCTGCTGCGGCAGAGGAAGAGCGTGGTGTTGGGGGAAGAAGATCTGCGACAGCTCATAGTCCGCCGTCCATGCCTAGCGGCTGACCTGATCCGGGAGCTGGTTGTGATGCCCTGACATGCTGTGGCATGATGGACAGCGAGGTAGGATTAGCCGGCACAGCATCCTCATACCATAAGATCTCACAGGCGCATGTACAGCATGCTATGCGGACTTCTGCTTGGTGTGTGTGTGTGTGGCTGGGAAGGTGAACACTGGGGGAGGCAAACGGCTCAAAACGACCGCGAATTCCTGTGTGCTAAGCTCTGTTGTTACTTAATTAAGCCACATTGAAGGTAAGGGTTAGCATTAGCAAGCAAGCACTGGTGCGGGTATCAGGGATATGGTCCATGTCGCTCGTGGTTGTTGCGAGCCAATCATGTAACGTTACGACACCAACTGGGATTGACCAACAGCAGGCGCGGTGTGAACTCCGATGCTGTGATGAGCTAAGGGCCTCGCTCGCTTCCCATTCCACATGGTCAATAACCGTAATAGGATTGCGCCATCTGGACATACTCGCCAGCTAGCTGTAGTGACTGTGTGATCTGAATCAATCATCACGGGAGCAGCTCCGCAAGGGCAATACATACACGGGGCTGGGATTTGCAGACCCCTCCCGTGTGGGTAATAAATGTAAGTATATTGCAAACATGCGACATCACCCTGGGACAGGCTGCTGGGGGATGTATTGTGAATGTGTATGGGGCAATACGGGCTCCGATAGGTGCAGCGACTAGAGGTTGCACATCAGGTGCTGATGCATATTCAGCTTAGGTTACGTGACAGCAGGTTGCATAGGTGCACAGTGTTGGAAACCATTTTTCCTGCAGACGGAAGAAATGGCCAATGCCTGACACCCTATGAAAGAAAATCTGCGTTATCTTCATCAAAAAGGTCTACTGCTTCCCCGCCAATCTGGAGCGTACCAGGGAAATTCCAAGAGGTTCAACATTACAGGGGGGCGGCTTTTCAAAGCGAAAAGGGGCTCGGCCCCGGTGCAGCCATTTGACCCCCGTTTGATTCGCAGGGCAGTCCGTACGGCATAGGAGTGCAAGCACAAGAACGCCGCCACGCTTGGAGTACACACTTGTTATTGAAATCCTCAAAC
>NW_003308065.1:0-1698 GCF_000143455.1 Volvox carteri f. nagariensis | reverse complement strand
CTTTGGTTTGCTGCGCTGCGCTGCGCTGCTATTTCTGCTTCTACTGCTGCTGCTGCCGCCAGCCAAACATGATTGCCTAATCCCGCGCGGCACGGCACCGAAAACACAACAGGGCTCAGACCCGGCACAGACGATGCCTACCCACTGGGAAGATCATATGGAAGATGCTTGATGTCATAGACATCTAAGCCAATCATCCGGCGGCCATAGCAAGGGCATGTAGTTGGGAGGGCGGGAGGGAATGATGGTTTTAGCAGGGCACTGAAAGGATAAAGTGGTCCACAAAGCTGCCTGGTTCGCCCGATAACAACAAGGCTGGTTGGATAACCCGTAAGGACGATTCCTGAGTCTTATGAAGCGGCCGTGTCGAGTCGGGAGGCAGTGTACTGGCAGCAGGATTTGGAGATCGCATCTCTCCATTCCAACCAGGCAGCAGAAGGCGAGCACGCAGGTGTCGGTAGCAATGAGGGTGGCAACGACGGCGCAGCTGGAGGGGGAGATGTGGACCCACCTGGCCGTTACCATAGTGTGGCAACTGTAGCCCCATGCCTAACCGTTATGCACAAGCAGCAATGTTGCGGGAGGTGTGCGGAAATCCAAGCAGGTTCCTGAGCCTGATGAGGAGGCCGTGTTGGGTCGGGAGGCCGTGTACTGGCAGCAGGCTATGAAAGACGAGATCGCATCTCTCCATGCAAACCATACCTGGGGCCTTGCCATTCCACCGCCTGATGTGTGTCCCATCCCTGTAAAGTGGGTCTATGCAGTGAAGCGTAACGTTATTGAGCGGTTCAAGGCACGACTGGTTACCAAGGGATTTGGGCAGAAGCCAGGCATCGATTTTGATGAGGTGTTTGCTCCCACATGCAACCAATTTACCATCCACTCGTTCCTAGCCATGGCCGCTGTGAAGGGTTGTGATGTGCAGCACATGGATGTACGTACAGCATTCTTGAATGATGAATTGGAGGAAGTGTTGAACTGCGACCAACCGCTTAGCTATGAGATGAGTGGTGCAGGTATGAAGTGCAAGCTTAATCGGGCATTGTACGGTCCGCGACAAGCTGGAAGAGCTTGGCACATGAAGCTACGCGGGGCCCTCGAGCAGTCGGGGTTTCAGGCCTCGGAATCTGATCCGGCATTCTTTGTTGTACACAGTGAGTCGTACACCATGTGGCTGCTTGTCCATGTGGACGACTTGCTGATTGCGGGTAGCAACAAGGTTGGGGTTGCATGGATGAAGGAAAGGCTGATGAAGGAGTTTGATATACGTGACCTGGGGGAGGCATTTCTCTTCCTCTTCCTGGGTATTTTGAGGTGGGTGCATGATTGGGTCAGGGGTGAGCTGGAGCTAACGCCGCGGCACTATGCGGCGGAGCTGGTCCAGCGGTTTGGATTGTCTGATGCCAAGGAGGTGGTGGTTCCCCTGAGCCCAACGGTCGATCTGAGGGCAGCTAAGGCGGATGAGCCTGTGCTGGATGATGCAACGCGCTTTTGTGAGTCCATGGGTGGTCTGATGTACTTGGCTACCAGCACCCGTCCTGATATCGCCCAGGCTGTGTACAAGCTGGCGCGATACATGTTGGCACCCACTCAGCAGCACTGCGAGGCAGCAAAAGGTGTTCTGCGATATGTGAAAGGCACGGTGGAGTACGGACTGTCGTACAAGCGCGGAGGTGTTAAGGTGGAAGGCTTTTCTGG
>NW_003308064.1:6545-7537 GCF_000143455.1 Volvox carteri f. nagariensis | reverse complement strand
TGTATGTCTGACCAGTACAGCGAGTACTTCCAGTGTAAACCCCTGTCCCACTCAGCCTGGCTTTGCGCATGTGATGAGCCACGAGCAATTCAATACGGTTGCGAGGAATTTAAATGTAGGACTAGAACTATCTAGAACAGAAGCCGCTAGTGTTCTTGATGTGAATGTAAATGTATCTGCCCTGTTACCACATAGCTGGTCTTGGGCTTTCTTCTCTGCCTATCTCAGCAGACTGCTAATGGTACTGCGGAGACAGGATGAGTCACTGGGATCTATGCAGTGTGGCCCCGGGCACCGATGCTTCCTAGCAGGGCTAGGTAATGCGGTGGTGTGAAGTTGGTTGGAGGTTGACACAGATGGGAGGGGGCTTTAGCTCAGTGGTAGAGCGCGCGCTTCGCATGCGTGAGGTCACCGGATCGATCCCGGTAAGCTCCAAAGCACTGCACAGGCACGCGCCGGATCGGGCCATGAGGAGACCATTTTTCCGTGTGCACGTGCCGACATGGATTTGTCCAGACGTTTGTCTGAATTCGCTCAATTGTATAAAATAACTACGACTAGGTCTCTGGCCAAAGCTACTACGTTGTCAAAAAAGGTTCTTGTTGGAGTAGGTTAGGTCCCCCTTCGGTAATGTCGTTTTACTAGTAGCTCTTTCCCCGAAGGGGGGATGCCGTAGTTCCTAATGTAGTAGGCATATGGACAGAGCCTAGTTGTAGTTTAACTACATTACTAGTTACCCTTCGGGATTAGCGGAGCCAACATTAACGAGGGCTTTGCCCCACCGAACTACGTTGTGTCAACCTGCGGCCGANAGGACAAACTCAGCAGCTTTAGTCGCTATTTTAGTCCACAAGACTGGTGTCTTTGTTGTGAACTAAGCCGTGGCGTTGGGCGGAAAGCAGATGTACATAACAGAGGACGGAGAGGGGCTTTAGCTCAGTGGTAGAGCGCGCGCTTTGCATGCGTGAGGCCACCAGTTCAAACCCGGTAAG
>NW_003308064.1:5636-6495 GCF_000143455.1 Volvox carteri f. nagariensis | reverse complement strand
ATTAACACACACATATATATATGTATATTATTTATATTGGTATGGGTGTGCACTCGGTGCTTCATCATATCACTCGATGGTGTATGGGTGATAGGCGACATGCCAGTCCTCTTTCAAAGGACTCATCGAAGTGGAGCATTTATATTTTATCCTCGGGTCCCGATGATCATACCACATCCATCTGCATCATGACATCATGCGTCACGTGACGACTGGCTGACACAGCATGCAGGGATATGTTCACTTCAGTTCATTAGGTAAAGCGCAATCCTACCTGGGTATCCACTTCGATGTTCCCTTCTGAGTGCACGAATTATCTTCATATCATAGTGTCATAGTGTGGATGTGTTACTTCACTTCACAAATCTGATGGACATACATACCCACGCACGAAGTAGTGTCCATTCTGGCGGCCAGTTGACATTTCGCAACGCCATACACACACATACATACACATACATACACACCGAGCGGATGCAGGCGATTGAGAACTGAATACTGTAGCAACTGCCGTACAGTATAACACATGTACATCAGCAAAGTGCATGCATGCACTTTTTTCACAAGCTCCTGTCCGAAACCATGCCACTGTTGGATGCAGGAGTCGTCTGTTCGACTCCTGCAAAGTACAACACGGGTGCAGGGTAAATGGAGATCAGGATGTAACTTTCCCTCAGCATCAACCATGGATCATCACATCGTAATAGAGTATATGCATGTAGCTGTCGCTGACTGGCAACCCTAAGTTAACAGAGTCTGATGAATTCGAACCTGATGATGATATGGGTGCTGAACCATANATCATCAGGTGGTGTGGATGCTAGACCTTGAAAAGTCACTGGTGTGGATGCTAGACCTT
>NW_003308064.1:0-1283 GCF_000143455.1 Volvox carteri f. nagariensis | reverse complement strand
CGTAGCTGCTGCTGACCGAGAAATCTCTATGCTTGGACAACCTGAAAAGAAGGCTGGACACATGTGAAGAGGCACTGCTGATATGACATGGACTGGCAACTCTACTGCCCAAAGGGTAGGACTAGGTAGGGACAATTGCAAGCTGGTGTGGTGGGGACACACCGGTGAGGGCCTAAGACAGACACCTTCAGAGCGAGGGCAAGGAGTGTAAAAGCTGTTGTACAGTACAGCACCCACACCATACATACATACATATACATGCTGGAGTGCATGTCTTCCCAGCATCTCGAGAGGCCTTTTTGGTGGCCAGCTAATACATACACATACACTGGGGGGATGGCTGCAGTCTGCTTCAGATCAGGCCTATATACTGCCAGCCATCATGAGCCATACCTCCTGTATGTCTGACCAGTACAGCGAGTACTTCCAGTGTAAACCCCTGTCCCACGCAGCCTGGCTTTGCGCATGTGATGAGCCACGAGCAATTCAATACGGTTGCGAGGAATTTAAATGTAGGACTAGAACTATCTAGAACAGAAGCCGCTAGTGTTCTTGATCGCCGTAGGTCCTACGAAGTAGGAAAGCGGAGGCCTTAGGCCGATTCGCCGTCACTCCGTCCGTCCGTCTCTCTGTCCACCACGTCGCGGGTTCGATCCCCCTCGCGTGCGCGTCTTTTTTTTTGCCTGCTTTTTTTTCTTTTTTTTTCTTCGTATGCTTCATATGCTTCATATGCTTCATATGCACATATGCACATATGCTTCATATGCACATATGCACATGTGTTTCGATATGCACGCATGCTTCATATGCAAGCATATGCCGCATGCGATGTGCAATCATATGTGATCTGCAAGCATATACGATCTGCAAGCATATACGATCTGCAAGCAGCGCTGCCTTCCTGCTAGTCGCTTTTTCTAGCTTCGTCTTCTACGTGCCCTTCATGTCTTCTTATCCGCGACACATATCTGCGTCTGCATCTGCGCGTTTCCAGATGTTGTGAAACAAGGCGCGGAAAGGCTGCATCTGCGACACAATGCGACAAGCTTTTCTGTACAGTTCAGCTATGGACGTTGCGCGCAATTCAGCTGCTTGACCGAATCACGCAATTGCGCACGTGTGCCGAAGCGCGCGATTCGCACACCTCTAAATGCGCGATTGAACGTGCAATTCAGCATGCAATTCGCCGCGGGATTCAGCGCGCGCTTTGGCGCACAATTCGATGCGCGCTTCAGCGCGTGCTTCGATTCTGCGTCGGAATTATTGTCGTACGCGCTTCGTGT
>NW_003308063.1:6267-7271 GCF_000143455.1 Volvox carteri f. nagariensis | reverse complement strand
CCCCAAATCGCAATGTGCCAGGCCATGCCCCCCAAATCGCATTGTGCCAGGCCATGCCCCCCAAATCGCATTGTGCCAGGCCATGCCCCCCAATCGCATCATGCCAGGCCATGCCCCCCGAACCGCATCATGCCAGGCCATGCACCCCAAATCGCGTTGTGCCAGGCGATGCCCCCCAAATCGCATTGTGCCAGGCCATGCCCCCCAATCGCATCATGCCAGGCCTGCCCCCCAAATCGCAATGTGCCAGGCCATGTCCCCCGAACCGCATCATGCCAGGCCATGTCCCCCAAATCCGCATCATGCCAGGCCATGCACCCCAAATCGCGTTGTGCAAGGCCATGCCCCCCAAACCGCATCATGCCAGGCCATGTCCCCCAAATCGCATCATGCCAGGCCATGCCCCCCAATCGCATTGTGCTAAGCAAAACCCCAAAACGCACATCGCCCGGCCACCCCAGGCCCCGACAGCATCCGCCCAGGTACCTCCCAGATCATTTTGCATGGGCCCATTACTGGAAGTTCAGTTGCGCAAGTCCTCGTGCTGCATTGATTCCATTTGACCGTCCAACCGAAACCGTTGGTCATTATTAACGTTGATCACTCGATCGTTTACAGAACTGCTGTATTCGCCACTTATTGATATTTTTATTATTAACCGTTATACGGCCGGTATGGCGTTTATTGTACGACACCATTCGTTCGGTCATTGCTCGTAGTTGGCGCTGCATGCAGCCAACAAGTTATCAAGCCAACAAGAATGGCGGCAACTGATGATGATGACCATGATTATAATGATGACGATGATGATGATCATGATGATCATGATGCCGATGATGCCGATGGCCTTTACAGCAGTTGATAGTTGCGGCTATATGCCGCCGCCGCCGCCGCCGCCGCCAGCCAACTGGCCAGCAGCGGCGGCGCCCGGCTGGGTGCAGCTGGGTGCGGAGGAATTGCACCCAGCAGTGCACCTGAAGGAAAAGGGACAAGGCGGGGGAAGG
>NW_003308063.1:4722-6217 GCF_000143455.1 Volvox carteri f. nagariensis | reverse complement strand
GACGCCTTAGCTTATTAGGCTGAGGCGCATTACTAATCTATAATAAGATATTTAAAACAGAGTAAATAAATAAGTAAATAAATAAAGCGGAATTAGATATCATGGTTCAGCTTTATTTATTCATCTATTATTTAATAAGGTGTAGCCTCCCCTTAATTAGGTAATCCCCAAACAAATGAAAATCAATTGTGCACAACCAGGGCTGTGGGCACCACAAACGAAAACACGACAGACTGTACACGCGCGGCAACAGCCGTGACACGCGCACACTCGCTGATGCTGGTTGTTGGCTGCTGGCTGATAGCTGCATAGCGTAGCCCATTTAGGCAATATAACTGGCTGCAGCTGCTGGCTGGTTAGATAACGCTAGCTACCATCCACAAAACCCAGCGACGACAATAAAACCGGCCGGTCACCACCAACTGTCCACCAACTGGATCAACATCTGCCAACCTCTTCCAACCAAACATATCTCCAACGGACAACTTCCACCATGACAACCATATTTCTCGACCCGATCCTCCATATCTTTGGACTCCCTTATTTTCCTGCTTTGAACTAGTCCTTCCGTTTGCAACGAATGTCGTGGTTTGAGCAAGGATGTCTCCCTTTTCATCTTTCTTTTGTGCACGGTAGTTTGAAAGCAGAAGGGTGATGAGAGGAAAGGAAAAAGCCGCGGTGGCAGCAATCCCAGAGGTGAAGAGCCGCAGCGGCGGCAGGGGAGGGAAATGCACCGCAAGAACAGCAATTTGCTGTAGCGATGAGAGTACAGGAAAAAGGCCGCGGTGGCAGCAATGCCAGAGGTGAAACGCCGCAGCGGCGGCAGGAAAGGGAAATGCACCGCAAAAAGGTCACGGTGGCAGCAAGCCCAGAGGAGAAGAGCCGCAGCGGCGGCCAGGGAGGGAAATGCACCGCAAAAAGGTCGCGGTGGCAGCAAGCCAGAGGAGAAGAGCCGCAGCGGCGGCCGGGGAGGGAAATGCACCGCAAAAAGGTCGCGGTGGCAGCAAGCCCAGAGGAGAAGAGCCACAGCGGCGGCCGGGGAAGGAAATGCACCGCAAAAAGGTCGCGGTGGCAGCAAGCCCATAGGAGAAGAGCCACAGCGGCGGCCGGGGAGGGAAATGCACCGCAAAAAGGTCGCGGTGGCAGCAAGCCCAGAGGAGAAGAGCCACAGCGGCGGCCGGGGAGGGAAATGCACCGCAAAAAGGTCGCGGTGGCAGGAAGCCAGAGGAGAAGAGCCGCAGCGGCGGCCGGGGAGGGAAATGCACCGCAAAAAGGTCGCGGTGGCAGCAAGCCAGAGGAGAAGAGCCGCAGCGGCGGCAGGGGAGGGAAATGCACCGCAAGAACAGCAATTTGCTGTAGCGATGAGAGTACAGGAAAAAGGCCGCGGTGGCAGCAATGCCAGAGGTGAAACGCCGCAGCGGCGGCAGGAAAGGGAAATGCACCGCAAAAAGGTCACGGTGGCAGCAAGCCCAGAGGAGAAGAGCCGCAGCGGCGG
>NW_003308062.1:5678-7595 GCF_000143455.1 Volvox carteri f. nagariensis | reverse complement strand
GCATTCAACACATAGGGGATCACAGCCGGGAGCGCATAAGCAGCACAGCTCCCATATGTTGAGCTCTCACGTATGCCGGTCATCAGCTGAAATAGATTTGGTACTTTAAAAGAGAGAAGCCAGAGGCCAGCTAGATAGCGGGTGGGTTTCCATCCTCGGTCACTTGCTCGCTAGACCCTCTGCGTGAGTCCCTTTGACAGCCAGCTACCCACGCAGCAGCCAGCCACCCCTTGACCCAGGTTTTGGGCGGGGCCCCAGCGTGAAGCGCCCAGGGGGGCCCCGCCCTGTAGGATTGCCCATGTCCGTGTGGCCGTGTGTGTGTGTGTGTGTGTAACGGACCAAACATAATACCTCGCCCGGCTGAAACGCGTTATTGGTAATATATTGCATTCTCTATTGCAAGGTATCTCGCCTGTAGCCAACAAGCATCGTATGGGCACTGCCTTCATGCTGTACGGCACTGTCTTCCGTGTGTGTTCGGGCTGCAGCACCAGACCGCAAAGCCAACAGGCTGAAGGCTGGCAAGCTGCGATTGTGTCTGCTGAGCGGACTTGGCGGCCGAGCCCCTGCTGTGTGCCGGTAACGGCACCTCAGGCTCATACATTTACGCCCAAGCAAGGGGCTGTCGGTGGCAGGTCGTGGACCTCCCGACTACGTGTAACAGNCAATGACTCTTCANCATGTCTGCTAGGTTCCAGGGAGACACCGTCTCTTCAAAAGGTTATGAGCCCCAGCGTCCTGCCTCCCGTGTTCTGACAAGCATAGTTCCCACGGCATCAGCACTGCTGCAACAAGCACAGTTCTCACCACGTTGGCACTACCCATCAATTATCACACATGCCGCCTTAGCACCGGCCTGTACGGATATATGCAGGGGGGGCCCGCCCTTTTCCGGTTCTGAGGAAAGCCGGCGGGCTTGCAGAGGTAGCCCAATAACGAAAATGCTACAGCTCCAAAATATATGTACAGTAGGCGTGGTAGGTGAGCCCCGGAACCCGGCATGCACTGTGCACCGATGACCTAGAGCACAACTGTTGCACGCAACGCGTCTGCTGCGACTGTTGCGTTTGTCGCTCTTGTCGCCATTGTAGCGGCTGTCGCCATTGTAGCGGCTGTCGCCGTTGTCGCCGTTGTCGCCGTTGTCGCGACTGTCGCCGTTGTGGCCGTTGTCGCTGTTGTGGCAGTTGTCGCCGTTGTAGCGGCTGTCGCCGTTGTCGCCGTTGTCGCCGTTGTGGCAGTTGTAGCGGTTGTGGGTGTTATTGCATCAGGGACGACTGTCGTACAGCTGCAGGAAAATGGGGCCCCTTAGCTCAGCTGGTTAGAGCGTGGTGCTAATAGCCATGGGCACGCCAAGGTCATCGGTTCGATCCCGATAGGGGCCCCAGAGGAGCGGAAATCTTGCTGCTTAAGGAGGAGGAGGTGGCACAAGCGAATGTGTATGGGCGGGGATGCTGCTCATGTGCATGACGATGCGGATAAGTGGCAGCTCCAGGTGAAGCAAAAGGACTGAGACGGGCTCTCGCAGCCCATGCTTATTGGTCATTTATGCAGACAAACGCCCAGCATCGACATCCTCATGGCTGGTCAGCAGCAGAGTGGCACGGCTCACACTGCATGACAGTCCAGCTCTAGCTAGCAATGCTACCAGGTGCATGCTGGTCTACGGCGAAACAACGCCACCGGGACATTCATGCCAACCCCAACCCCAAAAAACATGTGCCACAAGCTATAGCTTATGTCGACGCACGTTGGCCACGTGAAGCCACCTAAAAGTGCTGTGAGGGAGCTGTGACACCAAGAATTGCTTGGATGCATTCAACACATAGGGGATCACAGCCGGGAGCGCATAAGCAGCACAGCTCCCATATGTTGAGCTCTCACGTATGCCGGTCATCAGCTGAAATAGATTTGGTACTT
>NW_003308062.1:2095-2832 GCF_000143455.1 Volvox carteri f. nagariensis | reverse complement strand
GACAAGCATAGCTCCCACCGCATCAGCACTGCTGCAACAAGCACANGCTCTCACCACGTTGGCACTACCCATCAATTATCACACATGCCGCCCTAGCACCGGCCTGTACGGATATATGCAGGGGGGGCCCGCCCTTTTCCGGCTCTTGAGGAAAGCCGGCGGGCTTGCAGAGGTAGCCCAATAACGAAAATGCTACAGCTCCAAAATATATGTACAGTAGGCGTGGTAGGTGAGCCCCGGAACCCGGCATGCACTGTGCACCGATGACCTAGAGCACAACTGTTGCACGCAACGCGTCTGCTGCGACTGTTGCGTTTGTCGCTCTTGTCGCCATTGTAGCGGCTGTCGCCATTGTAGCGGCTGTCGCCGTTGTCGCCGTTGTCGCCGTTGTAGCGACTGTCGCCGTTGTGGCAGTTGTCGCCGTTGTGGCAGTTGTCGCCGTTGTGGCAGTTGTCGCCGTTGTCGCCGTTGTCGCCGTTGTGGCAGTTGTAGCGGTTGTGGCTGTTATTGCATCAGGGACGACTGTCGTACAGCTGCAGGAAAATGGGGCCCCTTAGCTCAGCTGGTTAGAGCGTGGTGCTAATAGCCATGGGCACGCCAAGGTCATCGGTTCGATCCCGATAGGGGCCACAGAGGAGCGGAAATCTTGCTGCTTCAGGAGGAGGAGGTGGCACAAGCGAATGTGTATGGGCGGGGATGCTGCTCATGTGCATGACGATGCGGATAAGTGGCAGCTC
>NW_003308062.1:0-1237 GCF_000143455.1 Volvox carteri f. nagariensis | reverse complement strand
CACTGCCTTCATGCTGTACGGCACTGTCTTCCGTGTGTGTTCGGGCTGCAGCACCAGACCGCAAAGCCAACAGGCTGAAGGCTGGCAAGCTGCGATTGTGTCTGCTGAGCGGACTTGGCGGCCGAGCCCCTGCTGTGTGCCGGTAACGGCACCTCAGGCTCATACATTTACGCCCAAGCAAGGGGCTGTCGGTGGCAGGTCGTGGACCTCCCGACTACGTGTAACAGCCAATGACTCTTCACCATGTCTGCTAGGTTCCAGGGAGACACCGTCTCTTCAAAAGGTTATGAGCCCCAGCGTCCTGCCTCCCGTGCTCTGACAAGCATAGCTCCCACCGCATCAGCACTGCTGCAACAAGCACAGCTCTCACCACGTTGGCACTACCCATCAATTATCACACATGCCGCCCTAGCACCGGCCTGTACGGATATATGCAGGGGGGGCCCGCCCTTTTCCGGCTCTGAGGAAAGCAGGCAGGCTTGCAGAGGTAGCCCAATAACGAAAATGCTACAGCTCCAAAATATATGTACAGTAGGCGTGGTAGGTGAGCCCCGGAACCCGGCATGCACTGTGCACCGATGACCTAGAGCACAACTGTTGCATGCACCGCGTCTGCTGCGACTGTTGCGTTTGTCGCTCTTGTCGCCATTGTAGCGGCTGTCGCCATTGTAGCGGCTGTCGCCGTTGTCGCCGTTGTCGCCGTTGTAGCGACTGTCGCCGTTGTGGCAGTTGTCGCCGTTGTGGCAGTTGTCGCCGTTGTGGCAGTTGTCGCCGTTGTCGCCGTTGTCGCCGTTGTGGCAGTTGTAGCGGTTGTGGCTGTTATTGCATCAGGGACGACTGTCGTACAGCTGCAGGAAAATGGGGCCCCTTAGCTCAGCTGGTTAGAGCGTGGTGCTAATAGCCATGGGCACGCCAAGGTCATCGGTTCGATCCCGATAGGGGCCACAGAGGAGCGGAAATCTTGCTGCTTCAGGAGGAGGAGGTGGCACAAGCGAATGTGTATGGGCGGGGATGCTGCTCATGTGCATGACGATGCGGATAAGTGGCAGCTCCAGGTGAAGCAAAAGGACTGAGACGGGCTCTCGCAGCCCATGCTTATTGGTCATTTATGCAGACAAACGCCCAGCATCGACATCCTCATGGCTGGTCAGCAGCAGAGTGGCACGGCTCACACTGCATGACAGTCCAGCTCTAGCTAGCAATGCTACCAGGTGCATGCTGGTCTACGGCGAAACAA
>NW_003308061.1:6578-7279 GCF_000143455.1 Volvox carteri f. nagariensis | reverse complement strand
ACGGTGGCAGTGGATATGGCAGGGATGGCGACGCTGGCAGTGGCGATGGCAGGGATGGCGACGGCGGCAGTGGCGATGGGGGGAACGGTGACGGTGGCAATGGCGACGCTGTCCCCATCCCCTCAATCGCCAACCGTCGCCGTTCCCCCCATCACCATCCCTGCCATCACCATTGCCGCCGTCGCCATCACCATGGCAGGGATTGCGACGGTGGCAATTGTGATGGCAGGGATGGCGACGGCGGCAATGGTGACCATCCCAACCAACGGTGGCAATGGCGACGCTGTCGCCATCCCCTCCATCGCCAACCGTTGCCGTTCCCCCCATTGCCATCCCTGCCATCACCACTGCCGCCGTCGCCATCCCCACCATCGCCATTGCTGCCGTCGCCATCCCCACTGCCACCATTGCCGCTGTCGCCATCCCTGCCATCGCCATTGATCCCGCCATCGCCAGGAACGGTGATGGTGGCAGTGGATATGGCAGGGATGGCGACGGCGGCAGTGGCGATGGCAGGGATGGCGACGGTGGCAGTGGCGATGGGGGGAACGGTGACAGTGGCAATGGCGACGCTGTCGCCATCCCCTCCATCGCCAACCGTTGCTGTTCCCCCATCGCCATCCCTGCCATCACCAGTGCCGCCGTCGCCATCCTCACCATCGCCATTGCCGCCGTCGCCATCCCCACTGCCGGCATTGCCG
>NW_003308061.1:5587-6528 GCF_000143455.1 Volvox carteri f. nagariensis | reverse complement strand
TTTCATAATGTCCATCGCGCCATATGGACGCGCCTCCAATCCTAACTAGGAAGGCGTGTTCTTATCACATGATGAACAGTGTCTTGATACGGATTTGCTTATAAGCCAAGCCGTCTCAAGACCCTGTCCACCATGTGATACGAACGTGCCTTCAGCCCTAAGAAAAGGCACCTCCACAAAAGAAGACAATGCAGCTGTCCATCACATTGCATGTGCATCCACCCCAAAATAAATTACCACCGTCGTTTCTTGCCCCCCTTCCCCTTCGCCTTTGTTTCCATGATCCGCTTCAGTCAAGACGACATCAGGTCCAGAACGGCTGCGCTTTGAGGTGGCCTTTGCTGTCATCATGGCTGTTGCAATCTCCACCGCCCACATCTGTCGCCCACTGCTTCACCATGTCCAAGGTGGTTGACTGCAACAGCAGCGGGACATGTGTCAGTCAGTTAGTTATAGACATATAGGCTTAGTGGAGTAAAAATGGACAGGTTGCTATACTGAAGCACACAATTAACACGATGTCGCAAAACCATGCATTCTTGGTGAGCACCCAACCAGCCTATTTGTAACCCTGACATGAAACCAACACAAATTTTGACAGGAACTCACTTTCTGATATGCTGCTAGGTGATCTGGTCCAGCGCTCGACATCCATTGGTCATGGGGTCCGGCTGCTGCTTGAAACAGCTTCAAGACACTGCTCTGCCTCCTCGACACTCAAGAGCTAAAATACATCTGCATTGAAAACAAATAGAGGGGCAAAGAACAATAAAACATTACGTTAGTTATCATGCAGCAGCATCGGACTGCAACCCTTGACGGCGGTAAATAGCTAGCATACATGTCAGAATAACAGATAGAAGCAGGTAACAAAGTTCTGTGATGACGAGTACAGAGTCATGATGTGGCCGCCGGCAATGTGGACCTGGTCAACACAGTCC
>NW_003308061.1:742-3621 GCF_000143455.1 Volvox carteri f. nagariensis | reverse complement strand
CTTTGGCGGACTCCGGACTCCACTCCATGTCCACCGCCACTGGAGACGAGGCGCCTACACTAGTGTACTGACAGTACTGACAGGGGGGACCTAGCTTCAAATCGCTGATGATCTACATGTGACGTGTCTGCTAGTTTCGTTTATTGTACCTGTTTCATCTCCCATGCATTCCCATCCGTTCTCACCTGCACCTCCGTCGCCAACCGTTGCTTCTTCAGTGGCAACAATACGGATCTCCACCTCTCCATCCGTCCCAATGTGTCCAGGTGATCCGTCACCTGGGAATAGCAGGGCATACGACCACGACACCATGAAGGGTTCATCGTCATCCCCGCAGTCGCATGTGACGCGGTTGCCCGTGACGTCGCCTGAGTCGCCGTCACCGGAGCTGCCATCACCACCACCCCGCCACCACCCCGTTCACCCCATCCCCTTCACCTCCCCTGCCGTCACCACGGCCGCCATTTCCACCTCCGTCCTCTTCACTGCGGCAATCCCCGCCCCCCCATCTCCGTGGCGGCAATCACCCCCACTACCCTCTCTCTCCCCTGCATTCCCATCCGTTCTCACCTGCACAGCTGTGCCGCCGTTGCCCCTGACGTCGCCTGAGTCGCCGTCACCTGAGCCACCATCACCACCACCCCCTTCAACCCATCCCCTTCACCTCCCCTGCCGTCACCACTGCTGCCATTTCCGTCCTCTTACCTTATGGACTATGGTCTCACCTGTTAGATTGTCGGGGCTCCACTGCATTTCCGCCTGGCCCTTCGGCGGACTCCACTCCTTGTCCACCTCCACCGCAGACGGGGTGCCTGCACTGACAGGGGGGACCTCGTTTCAAATCGCTCATGTCCTACATGTGACGTGTGTGCTAGTTTCGTTTGTTGTACCTGTTTGGTCCGGTTTGTTAGCTTGCGGCTGTGCTCCCGCACCAACCACCGAAGGGCCCGCCGGAACGGGAGCTTGTTGCTGAGGACATTCATCTGCATAATATTGGACGTCGCAAGTTTTAACCATACATAGTAGCTGTCAATGTATTGCAGCAACTTCTCACTGCGTCCAGCGATCATCTCGTTAGGAGCCACGGCATCGAGGCCAAAAAGCTCTGTGCCATTATTACCACCATGAGGCTGGACGCACTGATGCGTGATGACGTGATTATATGCATGAGACTTGCTATGATACTTGCGTCCGCAGGACACACACGTAATTTCAAATTGCGACAACGCATATAGTCGACCGCGGCAGAGGTAACGTGGATATGTTTTAACTGAAGGGGCCATCTTTATTAGCTATTATTACATCTTCAACAGAAAGCAGGACTTGCGAACAGATGCTGTGTGCATTTGTATGTTCTGAAGGGCCCTACAGCCCTTCATTCTGGGACAAGCGCAGACTTAACGAAACCTTACGTTTGGAGTATTTGTACAGTCATAAGTAATTAAAACAATCCCTGGCATGGCGATATTACAAGGCTTTTGCATGCTAAGTGGCCATTTCAGCCGAACTCCGTCGATATGCTCTGAAGGCCCCTCAGCCCTTCGTTATGAAATGGGCACGAATGAGCACGAAACGACAACTAGATGAAGGGATTCCCGGGTATCGAAGGGAAGCTGGTTCCCAGAGTGGGCACTATACGGGTGCGGCAGTGCGGCCATCGCGCTATTCTTTGAGGAAGAACGGCTAGCGGCCGCCACACGGGGCGTGGGACCACAAGCCGTCCTACAGGCCAGCGCCGCAATCTCGGCACATTATACACTGGTGGGCCTGTCATCTGCCTGTGAGGCACCCCTCTGCCAGCTCGCGCGCCAGGTGGCCACACGCACACTCACAGCACACCGCCACGACCGTGGGGTTATTACTGAGGTGGATATCAGGCAACTGGTCGACTTCCATTTTCCCCTTAACGGCCCGGAACCTGACTTGCAGACCCGCATGCATGTCACGTGCGCACTGTTGTGCTGGTTTGCATTCCTGCGGTTCGATGACCTCGCCCGGGTACTAGTACATTACGACCTGCTACACATCACACCGGGCGTGGGTGCCGAGATCATCCTGTGGAAAAGCAAGACGGACCAACGTGGCGAAGGACAGACCGCGTCTGTCGGTTTTCGGGGCGACCACTACTGCCCCATGACGCGGCTGGAGGAACTGCTGACGAAAGGGCAATACGTCCGACTGCCGAAACAAGAGGCGGTCGAGGGGCGTTATGTTTCGGTTGAAGATGTAGGCCCACTCCTCCGCCGGGTCACAACCAGCCAGACGGGTGTGCCGAGCTTGGTGCAGCGCACGGCACCGCTCAGTGCACCCATCCCACCGCTGCCATACCGCACTTTCCTGGGCCACCTGAGGAGGCTCTTTGTGGAGGCCGGGCTCTCACCGCGTTTCGGAACTCACTCCTTGCGCTCCGGGGGGGTGACTGCTGCCGTTAACAATGGCGCAGACCGCAGCCTGGTGCAGAAACTGGGCCGCTGGAAGAGTGCGGACGTTTTCGAACAGCATTATGTGAAAGATAGCGACGCAGCTCGGGGCCGGGTGACGGCCCTCTCGATTAATACCGCCCAGTGATCGTTGCAACTGTGGGTCCTTTCAAGACCTGTCATTACTATCGGCCACTAGTGCAACTTTCACAATGGGTTGGTGTTGGGAGGGGGTTTCACAACGGGTTGTTTTGCTACTGAGTTGTGCTTGCGGTTGATGGCTTAGCTACTGTAACGCAACACGGCAGGACTGAGCAATAAGCTTCGACTTCTCGAAGCGAAGTATGAGTGTAGAGATAGGCAAGTTATTGCGAAGGAACTGCCGTGGTGCGTGGAAGTAGGGCGCAAGCATGCATGCATATGCCGGACCCAGTACGGCAGGGGATGCCGAGCTCCTAC
>NW_003308061.1:0-692 GCF_000143455.1 Volvox carteri f. nagariensis | reverse complement strand
GGGCGGCGTTGGGCAAGGGGGGCACAGGGGAGGGCGGCGTTTAGCTAGGGGCGGTGGAGGGGAGGGCAGTGTTTGGCTAGGGGGGCGCAGGGGAGGGAAAGACGAACCGCACGCGATTGAAGCTGCTGCCAGAGCAAGATAGTAGCAACCGAAAGAACTGACCGAAAGGCGTCCGTGGCGACTGTGACGACTGTAACCTCGGGATGACGACTGTAACCTCGGGATGACGAATTGACGTAGATGTTGGAAGTCCTACCTACCCAAGCCGCCAGAGAGCCGCCAGAGTCCTACCTACCTAAGCCGCGCAGGGGAGGGCGTCGTTTGGCTATGGGGGTGCAGGGGAGAGCAGCGTACGGCTAGGGGGGCGCAGGGGAGGGCGTCGTTGGGCTAGGGGGCCGCAGGGAAGGGCGTCGTTGCGCTAGGGGGGTGCAGGGGAGGTTGTCAACCAAGCACCTCCACCATCTCCACCTCCGCCCCGCATCCCCCTCTCCTCTCTCCCCCCCATCCCCACCTCCTATAGGATACAGCTATCTCTTCCCCGCATCCCCCTCTCCTCTCTCCCCCCCATATCCAACTTTGCTATCTTCCTCCCTTCTTCACTGTGTGTTCACATCACCCGATGATGCAAAAGGAGGAGAAACATTTCTATAAAATACCTTATGGACTACGGTCTCACCTGTTAGGTTGTCGGG